>NC_055965.1:16894742-16922242 GCF_018492685.1 Alosa sapidissima | reverse complement strand
CGCACACACACACACACACACACACGCACACGCACACACAGAAACACACATACATGTGGACTGGGCTTTAGAGTAGGCTATACATTGATGCCATTATCCATCATGCATGTGTCGAGTCCATTAGACTTTAGACTTTGCAACACATCTTGCCCACATGTTTAAACTAGGGCCTGAACCACTGTCCATAGATCATGATGGTTGATGTCAGTCTAGCAAGTTTACTGTTGAATGATTAGTGTGTCATTGCTATCTAAGCTGTGTATGTCATCTGGCTTTTGAGATTGTGTGTGTGTCTGTCTGTTATGTCTGGCTGGCCGTTGACAGATCTGAGCTCCAGCTATGAATCACACTCCATCTAGCCCTGGCTCTCCAGACGTGAGCAGGTGGGTCTGAGAAATGGAAGGAGAGAGGGAGAGGGGTTGAGAGAGAGAGAAAGAGAGAGAGACAGAGAGAGAGACAGAGAGAGAGAGAGAGAAGTTGGTTTGTGTGAGCTACCATTGCCTAGCAACATGTGAGTTTCAAGTTTCCCAAGACCGGGTACACAAACAGCAGATGCTGTGCTCGAGTGCATCTGCATCCATGCGATTCAAAGAGCCTCAGCCAAATCGCAGAGCAAACAGATCCAAAATGGCTGCCCAACGAATGCACCCACTTGAATCCCTCCTCATAAATCATACCATGGCACTGCACTGTGCACACCCTCTCCCTGGTGGCTCGCCAAAAACAAGCAGATCCAAGATAGCATCCATGGCATTATCAGATCCAAAATGGCGTCTATGACATGGCGTCTCTGGCACGATCAAGATCCAAGATGGCACCTGTTGCACGATGACATCTGTCTCAGAAGACAGTGTTGGCATGATCAGTTGTAAAAATGGCGCCTGTGGCACAATGACATCTTAAGCAGACAGCCTTGGCATGATCAGATCCAAGATGGTGCTTTTGGCTCAGTCAGCCGCCCCTCCCCTGGCCCCGGACGTGTGCATGGACCTGCGCTTGGCACCAGATCCAGGACATGGAGCGGCAGCAATGGTGCAGGGCAGGGCAGGGCAGGGCAGTCCCAGATCAGAGCAGCCCCACCTGCTCAGTCCGCTACTGGGATTATGGGAGCACAGCTCGGCCCTTCTGTTCAGGGATTTAGGGAGAGGAGGTGAGGAAGGGGAGGTAGAGAGGGGGATGGAGAGCACAGCTGATATGACTTTTAAGCTTACATTGTTATATATTCTATAGCATAGTCCAACACAGACAAAAATCAAGCACAGATTTTTCTCAGAGAGAGAGAAAGATGGAGAGAGAGAGAGAGAGAGAGAACAGTAGATAATTGGGCAATAGTGGGTTAGAGAGAGAAGCAAAGGCAATAGGCTACTCTTTACCCAGCAGTTTCTTTTATAATACCACGAATGAATGAATGAATGAATGAATGAATGAATGCATGAATAAATGAAGGCAGTGTAACACATACAGAAAAATGATATGTTTACAGAATACTTTCTGCAGGTGAATCAGGTCTTTCAGTTGCCTCTGATATGAGTAAAAAACACCCAGTGCACTCAAGGCTCAGAGAAGAGAGTGTTGGCCAAAGAGAAAGACAGAGAAACCGTCAGAGGCAGGGCCAAAGAGAGAACATCATGTGGTCGACCTTAATCCCCGTCCAGGCAACACCCCCCCCCCCCCCCCCCCTGCTCCTGTGAGGGCTCAGGAGTCATCGATACAGGAAGTGACCCGTTTCATCACGCGCCAGACGAGCCACCCCAGCACAACCATCACCATCACCACCGGGGGGGGGGGGGGGAATTAACCAAAGTAGTTTATCAGGCCTGAGCAGAGACCACACGAGCCCGTCCCGTCCCACACCTCTCTATTTGTGGCATCCCCCTCACTCACTCCACTGTGGCCAGACTGTGTGGGATGGGATGGGGAATTAGCTCCACGCTATTAATACGAACTTCTTCAAAAATCTCTTGAACGATCCCAGAAGGGCTGCCTGCCCAGCGGATTAATGGCGGCTTAGATGTGGCCAGTCGACCAGGCCTATTTGTTGCGTTTCATCCTATTAATAGTGGGGTTAGGGTATGACTTAAGATGGGAGGATTTATTTATGTCTTAGTCAGTGCACCTGTAGACCTTTTGCACCACAGAAAATCCCATGAGTCATTGTGTCAGACCTGTTTAAGTGCTTCTTTGACTTCCTCCCAGACAGATAGCATTTTGCATCACTGGGCTAATAACTATGCTAGGCTACAGTATACTTATGCTATGCTACTATGCACTACTATCATACTCTATGGTTCATATGATGAGACAGTATATGACATCTCTTACTTGTGTGTAGCTGACGAACTGATGTGCACACACACACACATACACACACACACAGTCACACACGTGTACACAGTCTGTCAGAGGCTGAGCAGGCTGTCACCCGGCTCTGTGATCTCAAGGCCCCTGACAGCTGATCAGATACCATTGGCCAGGCCCTCAAGTCTTGTGCCCACTTATCTCCCAATAGTGCGGCTGCACAACAGGGAGTCTACACCGGTCACGGAACTGAAGCGCTCCGTTCATGTAGCATCTGCTGCAACAGTTAGCTTCCACTATAATGAATAGAACTGGCTATGCACCAGACGTGAGAGTGGCACGTACGTTAGAAGAAACTAGGCCAGTCTTCTGAAACTATTTCTACGCGACGCGAGCGGGACGCTTCAGTTGCTCACCCAGTGTAGCCTCCCAGTAAGGTCCACTCACTACAGTAAGGTAGAGTATTATAGCCAGTAAGGTCCACTCACTACAGTAAGGTAGAGTATTATAGCCTGTGGAAGATTTGTTAAAAAATTAAAAGCGGTAGGTCTTCTAACGCTACTAATATAATATAATAGCGAATTCCCGATTAACGCACGTTACTGATGCTGTTTACTAGTTAACCCACAAACTCGGGTGCTGCACGTCGGGAGTTCTCTGCCTCCGCCTCATTCGTTAATTGTGAATAACGGGACACCTCGGCGGACATAGTACAGACAAGTCCTAAATTATGCGATAGCGAACGTCAAAAAGTATAATTGCTCCTTTTTGAAACGGACTGTCAGAAAAGATTACATGCACCAAGGGCCAACCGTAATTTAATCCGACCTGAACAAAATCGCGTCATGAGCTGGCTATTAACGTGCCTTTTAGGCTCTCAAAAGTGTAGCTTATAGCCTACACATGGACACAAATTGCATGCTTAAATAGCCTAAGAACTATTTTAAAACTGTTTTGTTAAACTATTCAACCATAACACTTGCCATCACGCATGCACCTCTTCCTCTCCCTCTCCCTCTCTCGTGCACTCACACACACGATGGCAAAGCATCCTCTTTGTGACAGGTCCCTTAACAAGCACATAGCCCATTGTGCAGGCCTACTCTATGAAAATAATTGCCATCACTCAGCTCTTGGATTAACATGATACACAGGATTTACACTTGCAAAGTGATGCAAGTTGATAGACAATTGTGTATCAAAAGAAGAAAGAAAAGTTTGCATAATTAAATGATTTTTAATTGAATTTTTGCAGCATATAGCCTTTACGATCTACCCCCCTTTTTGACAACTGACATATCGGTTTTACATATCGGTTATCGGCCTCCTGTTTTGGTAATAATTGATATCGGTATCGGCCCTGAAAAAACCATATCGGTCGATCCCTAGTTGGTATGTGTTGTCCCCATTGTACTGTCCAGTGGCTTGTATGCTACTAATGTGAGATGTATGTGCTAGTCATGGGGCATGTTATGGCGCTTATGCATCTCAAGGTCGGGAGAGGTGCTTAAAATGCGAATGTGAAGTGGAGGTTGTCTTTTACGGTCTGTCTCACACAGCCTGCAGGGATGAAGCCAAGCCCACACACACACACACACACCTGTCTGTCAACCAATCGGGAAACGCTGTGCCGTTAATGGTTTCCAGCGAATCAGAATGGGACGGTCGTCATCTTTCCATTATTTATAGTCTTGTGTCCCGGGCGATAATCAGAGGTGTGGGGTGAATTCATGTGTGTGTGTGTGTGTGTGTGTGTTTGAGTGACTAAGTATGAGTGTTTTTTTTTGTGCTTTTTTTTTATAGTGCAGGAAGCAGCCTGTATAATATTCTCAATGTCACTGTAACCTTTATTGTCCTTCATTAATCGCACACAATGCACACACACACACACACACACTTCCGCAGGGGACACCCTCATTCCCTCTCTCTCTCTCTCTCTCTCTCTCTGTGTGTGCGTGTGTGTGTGCGTGGTTGTGTGTGTCTGTGTGTGTGCATGTGCATGGTTGTGTGTGTGTGTGTGTGTGTGTCTGTGTGTCTTTGTTTAGTTTGGATTTGTTCTTTGGTGCTTGTCACTGTGAGCTATATGACCTCATACTTCACCCACAGGAAGCCACATTAACATCAGGGAGGTAGAGGCAGACTGTGTGTGCACACGTGTGCCGTGTTTGTGTGTGTGTGTGTGTGTGTGTGTGTGTGTGTGTGTGTGTGTGTGTGCGTATTTTAGGTGTGGTTTGACTATATGCAGGCCACTGCTCAATTGACATTTACATACATGGGCTGGTGTGTGCAGTAGCGCGCACACAGACAGACAGACACACACACACACACACACACACTGCCAGATTGGCCTACCGCAGCACTAAGTTGTCATGCATGCATTTGCGCTCTCTCTCGCACGGTGGTAAAACTGAGACCCATTACAGCTCAATCTGTCAGCTGCTGAAATTACTCGGCATGCACCTCACCCAGCAAACACATCATTAGTGTATTTCTCCCATAATGCATTAGTGTATTTCCCCCATAACGCACTAACATGGCAACAGACTGCGTGGTACCAGCACGATTGTCATCCTTAATCAGCTCAAATGACCGTAGGATGGACTCTCATTGAAAGGCTTTTTGGATGGTCTTATACTGTGAGACCATGTTTTAACACACACTCACACACACACACACACACACACACACACACACACACACACACACACACACACACACAGAGACACACACACGCACACACACACACACACACAAGCCACATATGGTGCTTACACAGATTCTTTCCAACTCAGTCAGTGGAGGTAAGGTCGTGTTGGAACAAAGTTGTAAAGATGTAAGCCTATGGTATCCAAAAACACACACACACACACACACACACACACACACACTGTGGAAGGTGTCATAGAACTGTAAGCATGTTCACGCTACTACTTAAATGTGCTTGTGTGGATGTGTGTGTGTATCTGGATATGTGGGTGATGAGAGAGAGAGAAAAGAGGGGGGAGGGAGAAAGAGACAAACAGGCAAAAATAAGAAGAAAAAAAATGTGATTTGTTTTAGGGTGTGCAAGCTGTTGAATATGTGTGTGTGTGTGTGTGTGTGTGTGTGTGTGTTTTCCCAGGCCCCGGGTTCCGCTGGTGCTGGAATGTTCCGGACTGTAGCAGAGAGGGAGAGAGGGGAGGTGAATGAGGGGTAGAAAAAAGAAATAAAAGAGATAAATTGAAATGGAAAGGAGAGAGAGAGAGAAAGAGAGAGAGAGAGAACATAATGAAGTCCAGTGAAAGAGAAACATTTTTGTGAGAGAGGTAGAAGCGTGGAGCGAGAGAGCGTGAACAGAAAACAAACACGAATCTGAAAGAGAGACAGAGAGAGAGAGAGAGATGGAGCGAGGGAGCAGTGAACGGAAGAATGAAAGAGTTTTGCTGAGGTAGCAGCTCCCACGGCAGTTCTCCAACTGAATCCCCTCAAGGGCCCACACTGAGTCACAGGGCCCCTCTCTCTCTCTCTCTCCCTCTCTCTCCCTCCCCTCCTCTCTCTCTCTCTCCCTCCCTCTCTCTCTCTCTCTCTCTCTCTCTCTTTCTCTCCCTCCCTCTCCTCTCCCCCTCTCTCTCTCTCCCTCCCTCTCTCTCTCTCTCTCTCTCTCTCTTTCTCTCCCTCCCTCTCTCTCCCCCCTCTCTCTCTCCTCTCTCCCTCCCTCTCTCTCCCCCTCTCTCTCTCTCTCCCTCTCTCTCCCTCCCTCTCTCTCTCTCTCTCTCTCTCTTTCTCTCCCTCCCTCTCTCTCCCCCTCTCTCTCTCTCTATCTCTCTCTCCCTCCCTCTCTCTCTCTCCCTCTCTCTTGCCCTCTTAAAACACACATACTCTTTACTTCTCTCTTTTCCTCTCCCCCCTCCTTACACTTCTTCTCTTATTCCTTCACTCTGTTCATATTTCATTCTTTCTTATGACCTTTCCACATTCTCTGTCTCTTTCCATCTCTCTCTCTCTCTCTCTGTCTTTTTCTTGTTTGTCTGAGTGCAACCCTTCTTTCCTTGCACTGCTGAGGAGAATGAGACGTACTGAAACACTGTGTTAAAAGCCTTACATTTGTATATGGAGTTAGTACATTTGATGGCAGCACAATCAACTATATATATATGTGATGAAAATATAGTGTTGGAGCATAATGTTGCTTTAGGGTTGAGTTCCACTTTAAAGAGGGTATTGGTCTGTATTGCTGGGTAAAGGGAGGAAGAGAGGCAGGTATGAAAGAAGAGAACGAGGGAGGAAGAGAGGCAGGTATGAAAGAAGAGAAAGAGGGAGGAAGAGAGGCAGGTATGAAAGAAGAGAACGAGGGAGGAAGAGAGGCAGGTTTGAAAGAAGAGAAAGAGGGAGGAAGAGAGGCAGGTATGAAAGAAGAGAACGAGGGAGGAAGAGAGGCAGGTATGAAAGAAGAGAACGAGGGAGGAAGAGAGGCAGGTATGAAAGAAGAGAAAGAGGGAGGAAGAGAGGCAGGTTGAAA
Source organism: Alosa sapidissima (assembly GCF_018492685.1). Lineage (NCBI taxonomy): Eukaryota > Metazoa > Chordata > Actinopteri > Clupeiformes > Clupeidae > Alosa > Alosa sapidissima. The sequence goes on along the minus strand of NC_055965.1, from coordinate 16,915,446 downwards.
GAAGAGAACGAGACGAGAGCTCTTCTTTCTTTTCTTTTCTGTTCTTTTTTCCCATGATGCTGATTCGCCATCTTATCCAAAGGATGCGATAACAAGATGAAGGAGATGTAGAGCATTAAGAGTTCAATAGGCATTCAGTGTGTGTGTGTGTGTGTGTGTGTGCGTTTCCGTACGACACACCTGTCCTCATCTCACCCCTCTCTTTTCTCACGCTCTCTTCAGCCTCTCCAACTTTCATTTCATTTACTCTCTCTCTCTCTCTCTGTCCATGTCTCCCTCCATCTCTCTCTCTCCTTCTCTAATGAATAGAGATCCCAATCAAGCCTACTTCTGTTCTCTCCTCCACTCCTTTGAGTTTACCTCCATCCAAAAACAGACCAGCGGGGGAAAACTGTATCCGATCAATGGCCAAGATGTGTGTGTGTGTGTGTGTGTGTGTGTGTGTGTGTGTGTGTGTGTGTGTGTACGCGCCTGTGCACACTCTATCGCTCTCTCTATCTCTCTCTCTATCTCTCTCTCTCTATCTCTATCTCTCTCTTTTTCTCTCTGCTGTGGCTTTGACAGGGAGTTGACCCTTCCCATGATGCTCTCTTTGTTGATGACTGTTGTGGCTATATGGCAATGGTCTGTGGCATTCAGACTCTGATAAATCTGAAAGCTTGAGGTAAATCTGAAGTTGGAGGACTGTTAGAACACACTGCAAACAGACAGAGAGACAGATACACACACACACACACACACACACACACACACACATACATACATACAGTACACACACACACACACACACACACACACACACACAGACACACACACTCACGCACACACACACGCACACACACACAGTCACGCATACACACACGCACACACACACTCCTCAGCTTCTGTGTGGTTTCTGTGTGCACCAGGCTTGTCTTTGGCTCTGGGCTGAAACACCTGTGGAGAAAATGATCCTTATATCATTATAATGAGCTCTAGCTGATGATGGTGTGTTTGTGTGTGTGTGTTTGTGTGTGTGTGTGTGTGTCTGTGTCTGTGTGTGTCTGTGAGGAACAGGCTGTTCTGAAGTGGGTGGTTGATGAGGGCTCAGGTGGTTGCAGGATATGAAGCATGTAATAATTATGCTTTCTTTCTCTCCCTCTCTCTCCCTCTCTTTTTCTCTCTCTCCTTCTCTCTCTTCTCCAGGTTGTGTAGCCTTACATTGAAGAAGCTCATCGTGCTCAAAGAGCTGGACAGGGAGCTCAACTCTGTGGTTATCGCTGTGAAAATACAGGTGTGGTAGAATCTTTCTTTCTTTCTTTCTTTCTTTCTTTCTTTCTTTTGTACTTGCTTGTCGGTCTGAACTCATTGGCTCACCCGCGGTTACCAGGGTCTCAGTGAACTGTTGCCAAGGTGACCGCTTGCTCTGTGGAAAAAGTGGAGTGGTTCGAACTTTTCAAGGAATGAGGGATTGTGGGTAATGCAGAACAAACCCCCCCCCCACACACACACCAGCATTCCGCTGTGGTCACCAAGGTCACAGTGACCTCTCTGTTAAAATTCAAAACATGTTTTAGTGGCGCAACAGAAAAAATGACTGTGTTGAGTGAGAGAATGTGCTATTGTTGACAAAAATATAGACTGACTTCCCTAACAAAAACAAGAGCTGCCTTGCTATATTAGATGTCCGTAATGGATAGATATATCATTCATAACATCAAATAACATATCCTTTGTACAATGTACAAAATAGGTCATCATGACATTATAGTAAAGTCTTTATTACACAGGTTAGCAGTTCTTATATGAAACTAAATCTCTAGAGTGTAGATACAAGGACAAGATTAAATAGACATTACACAGCACTTCTCAATTTATTAATCTAGTATTAAGGTTGAGGATAATCAGATGATATTTACCCCTACTCTTTATGTATACAGTATGTGTTAATATATATAACATGACAGCTCTTATTATTGACAAAAAATATAACTTCCCTACAAAAACAACACATCCTGTCACTCAACACAACTTTTTTTGCTGTCACACCATGTAAAGATTAGATTTTAATAGACATTATTACACGGCTCTTCATAATGCTGAGGAATGCTCTATTCACTTGAATGGGCCTTCGCAACTTTCGGTGGTCTGATATTTCTCCGCTGCCCGTCGGGGTCCGGTTCGCCCTGTCGTGACCTATTTCCCGATAATGACCGGCGTTCTATACATTATCCCTTACTTATCCTTCCTAGTCATACTGACACTATTGTGAAAATAATTGCACACAACTACTACTGACACAGATTCATAACGCTGTCTACAGCAGATAGTATAAATTGGTATTGCTAGTGCCACCTTGTCAGTGACTGGGAGAGCATTCGCTGGTTGCCAATCTGTTAAGTAACCTCAGACTCAGACTGGCAAATCTGTAGTTGTTGGCCTGTAACCCTGTACAAAAAAAAAAAAAAAACTCTGCCTAAAGCTCTTCCTGTCCCATGGAACTGTGCCTGCATCTCTCTCTCTCTCTCTCTCTCCCTCCCTCCTCACTCTCTCTTTCTCTATCTCTCCGTCTCCGTGTCTGGCCCAGGGGTATTGTGGGTACTCTCCCTGCTGCCTGGCTGTCACACCGTTCAGGATTGGCAGCCGGCAAATCCCTCAGACTCTTAATCAGCGCCAGCGGGCTATTTGCAGTCCTTGTGCCTCGCTGCGGGTGCATGGTACCATGTATTGGTGTACCGCACTTAACCACACCACACCACGCCTATTCACACATAGCTAGGCGTACTTTTGTATGTATACAGCATGGAGCAGCTCTGAGAAACGGCAGCTGGCTCAGTGTTGAATCTTGAACTCTACGTTGCGGGTCCCAGACTGTCTGCTTAGTCCCACTCACATTGCTAATAATAATAATAATAATAATAATAATAATAATAATAATAAATTTTATTTATAATGCACTTTTCATCATAGATCTCAAAGTGCTACAGGTTAAAAAACAAAAACAAAGATGAGCAGTTTAAGGAATAAGAAAAAGAAAAGGTTTTTAAAAAAACATTTAAAGGTTTTTAAAAAAACATTTAAAGGGGACCAAAAGCTTTGCTAAAAAGAAATGTCTTAAGACCTTTGTTCAAATCTACCCAGAGACATTCCAAAGGGTGTCGTTGTTTGGGCTTCAAGGAGAGGAAAATGAGGTTAGACGTTAGAACTCAGTATTAGAGGAGAAGCCTCGTTAGTCATGGGGCCCTACTATAAAAAGGTCGTGCTTCAGGTCTCACCCATGGTTCTAAATTAGCAAATAGATTTTGCCAAGTCACTAAATCAGCTGTAGTTAGACTAAATCAGCTGTAGTTAGACTAAATCAGTTAGAGTTAGACTTACAGTAAGTGTGTGTGTGTGTGTGTGTGTGTGTGTGTGTGTGTGTGTGTGTTGGGTGTAGGCAAAGTGCGTGTGTGTGTGTGTGTGTGTGTGTGTGTGTGTGTGTGTGTGAAAGAGAGACACAAAGAGAGAGATAAAGATAATTTATGTGAGATGCAGAGTGTGACTAGAGAGTGATTATATGTTATATTTTGTCATTCTCTGTATTAGTCATTGGGGTGGGGCATTTCTGTACAGTCATAGTCCTGCTTTGAAACTGAACAGCATTTCAGGCTGCTGAGTGAGAGTGTGGGAGAGAGAGTGAAGGAGAGAGAGTGAGAGCTATATAGAGTGAAGGAGAGAGAGAGAGAGTGAGATACAGAGTGAAGGAGAAAGAGTGAGAGATATATAGAGTGAAGAAGACAGAGAGAGAGTGAGATACAGAGTGAAGGAGAAAGAGTGAGAGATATATAGAGTGAAAGAGAGAGAGAGATAGAGTGAATGAGACAGAGAGAGAGAGAGTAAAGGAGAAATATAGAGTGAAGGAGAGAGAGAGCTGGAGAGTGATGGCAGCTGTTTCCTTGAAGGCACCTTTACACAGACATCTTTATCTCCTCTCATCACTGCTCCTCTCCTTTCTTCTCCTTTAGCGCCGTCGCTCTCCTTCACTGTCCCCCTCTCAACCACCCACACCACCACCACCACCCACACCCACACCACCACCACCACCCACACCACCCACACCACCACCACCAACCCCTCTGGCTGCTTGACTCAGCGTTTTTTTTTTTTATTTTATTTTTTTATCTGTCCGGAATCGGATCGTTACGAGTTTGTCTACGCAGCAAGGTGACAGGAGTGTGGTTCTGATGCGTGTCACGTAACCAGAACCAAGGCTGTGTCCTTTCTCTCCCTCTCCCCCTCCTCTCTCTCTCTCTCTCTCTCTCTCTCTCTCTCTCCCTCTCCCCCTCCTCTCTCTCTCTCTCTCTCTCTCTCTTTCTCTTGCAACTCCTTGCAAGCCCTGGAAACAAAATATCAAGAAAATGAGAAGGATTTTGTGTGTGTCAGTCAGTTTTGCAAAGGCTTTATTTTTTTTTTCCTGTTGTTTATGCAGAACTTGTGTCAGTGTCTGAGACAGCTGGGACTTGAAACAGCTGAGGGGGAAACTGTCTCGTTTGACAGCGTTTGGTTAAACTCTCAAACTGTGACTAGCCTAAAGTTGTTTGGCTGCCTTCAAAGCCTGCACACTGAGGCATATTTCAATCCCTTATGCGCTCTGTGTGTGTGTGTGTGTGTGTGTGTGTGTGTGTGTGTGTGTGTGTGTGTGTGTGTGTGTGTGTGTGTTTGTGTTTTGTGTTTGTGTTGTTGATCTGTATTTTATCACCATGTATTGATGTGTCTGTCTGAGTGTTTGTATTTATCACTTGAGGCATATACATGTGTGTGTGTGTGAGAGAGAGAGAGAGAGAGAGAGAGAGAGAGAGAGAGAGAGAGAGAGAGAGAGAGATGGCAGTGGATTTTAAGTACCAAACTTTTCTTCTGTTTTCTCATTGGGTGCGGCATAAGACTTTTCTGTTATGTTGACAACACAAACATATGAGGCAACTATTAATGTCTGGAAGTGATGTACTGTACTATTGAGCCACAAAAGATCGGTTGGATATTGAATAATTTAAGGTGACAGGATTGAGTCAATTTTGGCCTCCTTGTTTGTTCCCGCCCCTCTCATTTAGGTCATCTAGTATTTATTTTCTGGAATATTCTGGAACTTTCTAATCTTATCATAAATTTCACTGTTCACTCAGAGATGCCAAAGTTTTTTTCTTTTCTTTTTTCTTTGAAGATCTGCTAGTCGCTGCTAGGTTTGAATTGCTGTCAGTTTATATACTGTGGGAACTGAATAATTATTTGGTGGTGTTCATAAATCATTCATCATTCACATAGATCCTACTTATTTCTCTAGGGGCAATGTATGTGCCTGTACGTACGTGTGCGTGTGTGTGTGTGCGTGTGTGTGTCCTTCCTCCCTGGTGTATCAGCGAATTTGTAAGCTCATGTGTGACTTCCAGCCTGCGCAAGGCTCTAGTCAGTGGTCGCCAACCCGTCGATCGCGATCGACCTGTAGATTAGGACTTGCCCAGTAGATCCCGAGAATAACAGGAAAAATAAAAACGTTTACAGGCTCTAAAAATCAGCGCGGGATTGCGGGTATAGCGCATGATTTATTCAAGACCCGCAACTCTAGCCATCATAATGCGAGAAATTCCTGCACATATTTTACAGCGCTGTCTGATAACCTTAATCTAATAATGGAGCGGCGTAAATGCGGGACCGGACGGACCAACTTCTGACTTGAACCGAACGTAACCCCATGATGCAGACACACACACACGCACAGCACCACTTTGCAGGTGCGCTCTCTCTCTCTCTCGCAACAGGACTTCACCGCTGAAGTCAAATTATGCTAGGTGCTTCTACATCAACTGCTAACTGACAGAAAGAAAGAAAGAGAAAGAAAACGAATGTTTAGCGATCAGGAACTGTCAGGAATTTGTTCTCCATTTGAAGAATGCAATCGATTACGTACGTGCACAGACAGCTGTAACGGACACGGAGCGCGTTGTAGGCCTTGGCCACATTACTTACGGTTACTTTCACTTCCTAGAGTGCGCATTCATTACGTGAAAGACGCTTCATACCAAAACAGCGATCAAACATTATCAAATTGATCATGACGTGTTGTCACAAACACTTACTCAGATTAGAAAATCAAAACCAAAATCATGTACATGTAAATAAAGACTATGTTAAGTGTTGTTATCTCATTGATGCTTGTAGTCTATAAGGGGGTGGAGGATGTAATAGCATAGGCTATTTTTGACCTGATACATTTGCCTAAATAAAAGGCCTTAAATTGGAAGTATTTTAGCTTTGATTCTCTTTTGACGCTTCATGGTAGATCTTGTCTTTGTTCAGGGCGAGGTCAGGGATCTTGGGCTCAAAAAGGTTGGTGACCACTGCTCTAGTCCCTGATGTGTGTGTGAGTGGGTGTGTGCAGTCAACAGCCAAATAGCAGGCTTACGTGTGTGTGTGTGTGTGCACGTATGTGTGTGCGTGTGATAAGCTCAGATCCCTGGTGTGTGTGTGTCTGTGTGTGTGTGTGTGTGTGTGTGTGTGTGTGTGTGTGTGTGTTGTTCCAGTCTACTGTCTCAGAGCGGAGCACGGAGCACTGGTGCATTGTACAGTGACAATTCTCTACATGAAAGTGCTCAAGATGTCAGCTGGAGGGTTGTCAGCAGTGTGTGTCTGTGTGTGTGCGTGTGTCTGTGTGTGTGCGTGTGTCTGTGTGTGTCTGTGTGTGTGTGTGTGCCTGTGTGTGTGTGGTGTGTGTGTGTGCGTCTGTGTGTGCGTGTGTGTGTGTGTGTGTGCATGTGTACTCTCTCAGCTCGTGGTGATGACAGTGACGAGGGTAGCCATGCTGTGCGGCTGCTTCAGTATCTTAATGGCCCATGCTGCTGTGAAGAGGTTGGCACTGAGACAGCAGGCTACTAGACAGAGGAGCCCAGCGCTGCTGCTTCCTGTCTCCTGTGTGTAGTCCAGCGCTGCTGCTTCCTGTCTCGTGTGTGTAGCCTAGCGCTGCTGCTTCCTGTCTCCTGTGTGTAGCCCAGCAATGCTGCTTTCTCTCTCCTGTGTGTGCTCTGCAGCTTGAGTCTCAGGTCTCCTAAAGCACCTTGGCATTGTATTCATCCTCAATGGTGGTTTGTAAATAAACCAAATAAAAAGGAGTTGTAATGCTCTGAGTTGAAATTATTTTCTCTTTGTGTGTGAGTGTGTGTGTGTGTGTGTGTCTGTGTTCAGTTTGGGGCGATGGTATGTGTCTAAGCTGTCCAAGTTTATGTGTGTGTGCGTATGTGTGTGTGCGTGCGTGTGTGTGTGTGTATGTGTGTTTGTTTGTATTTGTGTATTGGTTAGTGCTTGAATGCCTGCTTATTTGAAAGGAACCTGTATTTCCTGTCAGTACTGTAACAGTCCCAGAAGGTCATGTGAATCTCATTGAATCTTCTTAATTCAATGGAATCCAATCCAACGGAATGGAACTGACCTGTTTAGAGACGGTTGCTGAGTTGCCGTATGTGTTCTCTCGTCCACAGGGTTCCAAGCGAATCTTGAGGTCAAACGAGTACATGCTCCCCCCGAGTGGTCTGATGGAGACGGACCTGGAGCTCACCTTCTCCCTACAGGTAAGGGTTCCGCGCCCACCTACACACACATCACACTTGGGCCTACACTTAGACCAGGGGATGGATTAAGACTAGGATTGGATTAAGGACTAGTCCCAGACTAAAAGCCTTTTCTCACTGGGAATCTCATTCATTTTAAGTTCTCTTTTAGTCCATGTGTGGATTAAGACTAGTCCCTGACTAAAAGCCTTTTTTTCACTTGGAATCTTTATTTTAAGTTCTCTTTTATGTCTGGATTGAGACTAGTCCCAGACTAAAAGCCTTTTTTTCACTTGGAATCTTTATTTTAAGTTCTCTTTTATGTCTGGATTAGTGCCTAGACTAGTCCCAGACTAAAAGCCTTTTTTCACTTGGAATCTTTATTTTAAGTTCTCTTTTATGTCTGGATTAGTGCCTAGACTAGTCCCTGCAACATGGCAACATAAGGTGCTGTGTGTGTGGAGCGCAGCTGGATGGGAGGTCTGAATGAGTCGCTGAAGGGGCTTCTTAGGTTGAGAACAGGTTGTGCATGCGTTGACCCCCTCAACCATTCACACGCCCACTCTCCCCGGCAAAGCCGTAAAGCGCTCATGTTCTTTCTTTTCTCTCTCTCTCTTTCTTTCTCTCTCTATATATCTTTTTCTCTCTTTCTTTTGCTCTCTCTCTCTTTTTTCTCTTTCTCTCTCTCTCGCTCTCTCTCTTTTTCTCTCTCCCTCTATCATCCTTCAATGGGAGCTATTATGTCCACTTCCTGAAAACGTGGTTGCCGTGGAAATGAAGTTCACCCCGATCCTGACCTCGCTGACCTGAAAAAGGAAGAAAAAAAATGGCCGACCCTCCCATCAGACTGTGCACCCACCCACAGCGTGAAGAGAGTGCTTTTAGTGACTGTAGTGGATGAGGCCCTTTTCATGAGGCTTCCCATGCCTTTTTTTCACAGTTCAACAGCTCTATATATTTTATAATATTCACAAACTCATGGTGATCATTGAAGGAGTAGTAAAAGTGTAGTATGTAACCGCTCTTTACCTTGTAATAACTGCCAGTGGAATATTAAGAAGTGTTTGTTTTTGTCCTGTTGTGCTGGCAGTATCCCCACTTCCTGAAGCGTGATGCTAACCGGCTGCAGATTATGCTCCAGCGGCGCAAACGCTACAAGAACCGCACCATCCTGGGCTACAAGACCCTCGCTGTGGGGGTCATCAACATGGCTGAGGTGAGAGTGTGTGTGTGTGTGTGTGTGTGTGTGTGTTTTTGTGTATGTATGGATGTGTGCGTCTGCGAACCGTGTGTGTGTGTGTGTGAGAGAGAGAGAGAGAGAGAGAGAGAGAACCATACATCTGTGTGTGTGTGTATGTCTTTCTATGTCGTGGTATATGTGCTGTTATCATCAGCTTCAGCTTGTCCTGTTGTTGACATTGTCATTGTTTGGTAGGTAGTTCACGCTTGACTATGCAGTTGGTGTAGACAGAACAGCAAACAGCAGAACAGTTGTGTGTGTGTGTTTGTGAGAGAGAGAAAGAGAGAGAGAGAGAGAGAGAGAGAGAGAGAGAGAGAGAGAGAGAGAGAGAGAGAGAGAGAGAGAGAGAGAGAGAGAGAGGGCAGGGCAGAATTAGGCAGATTCCCATTGGCATTAAATATACAAAAAAGATCTTTAAAATTCTGGATCCACCTAAATTCTAGTGACGAGAACACCATACAGTTTCAAGCATACAAAACCCAAGAGGTCAGCCCTAAAACCAGTCCCCTTTGCCAGTTGGTTCTGAAGTTAACTAATACTCTAACCCATCGATCTCAGACCAGCACTGCTTTTCAAAATCAGATCAAAGTAAAACAAATTATGAATCAAAGTAGGAATAAGTATCTGGAACATTGGGATGATCAAACAAAATCACAATCCAAATTAGAATGTTACTTGTCACTAAAACGAGATTATGAATTGGCAGAGTACCTCTCCACCGTCAGAGATACAAAGCAGAGACAGATTCTTACCAAGTACAGGCTAAGTGACCACAGCCTTGCCATAGAGAAAGGCTGGTACAAAAAATCATGGCTTCCCAAAGAGCAGCGGCTCTGTGGTCACTGTATGACTGGTGAGGTTGAAACAGAGATGCACTTTCTTCTATACTGTCCAAAGTTTGAACAGATTAGAAAAATATATTTTTTACAATTCTCAAATAAAATTCCAAATTTTAGCTCCCTTAAAGACAGTGATAAATTGGCCCACCTGCTAGGAGAAGGATTGACTGCTCCGCTGGCTGCAAAATACGTTACAGCTTGCCACGACATGAGGGACAGTGAGTCGGACACTTTGCCACAATACCCGACCTAATGTCTGTAATTAATCCAATGTATTATAATGTGTATGCTGCCCGTGTGTGTGTGTGTGTGTGTGTGTGTGTGTGTGTGATCACATGCATATGTGTGTGTGTGTGGAAAAAGAGAGAGAAAGTGAGGGTATACACACAATTTTTCATGTTACTGTTTCCTGTAATGCTGTCAATGTTCTAATTGTTATGCTGTTTTAATTGTGCTTTGGCAACACTGTACTTACTTACAGTCATGCTAATAAAGCAACCTTGAATTGAATTGAATTGAATTGAGAGAGAGAGAGAGAGAGAGACTCCATCACATTTGGAAGCGTGCATTGGTGTGTAATGGGACACAGCGTTTTGTCTGCATGCTCGACTTTTGCACGTTTTGCACGTGTTTTGCTATTTTGTTTGAAGGCTTCTGGACAGTGTTGAGGAGTAACTAGTTACATGTAACAACAACGGAATTAGGTCATTTCGTTTGAAACGCACGGATGTTTGAAAGAAAATGGAGCATGCATTCAGGCTTAAGAGAGAGAGACCCCTCCACACACACACACATACACACACACCCTTCTCACACCACCCACCAACCCTCCTCACACACACACACACACACACACACACCCACCCTCCTCACAGCACCCACACCCACCTAAATACCTGCCCCAGGGCTTAAATTTCACTGCGGGATTGCGGGTATTGCGCATAATTTGTTCAAGTCCCGCAACTCTAGCCATCATAATGCGAGAAATTCCCGCATACACTTTTACAGCCTGTCTGATGACGTTAATATAGCCTAATCATTAAGTGGCGAGTTGAATTGAACATAGCCTCATGCAGACGCACACACACACGGAGAGAGAGAGAGAGAGAGAGAGAGAGAGAGAGAGAGAGAGCCACTTTGCGCTTACGCAAATAGGCTATGCTACCATGGCAAACTTTTACATCTGGAAAGAGCTCCTTGGTAACGATCCTGCTAGCTCAGGTCACGTCAACACTTGATCCCAGAAAGATTGTCTTCGACATGTTAGTTTTTTGAACATTTATTGTATCTAATGACATAGAAAACATAATAATTTGCATACACATACTGCACTATGTACAACTTTTATTCACTAGCGACTATAGCCTAAAACCGTCAGGTTGAAGGGGGGCTAATTACTCCATAGAATTACTCTCACGTATTTTCTTAAAGTGACAGGCACTCAATTACACCTACTCATCAGCAATGTGCACTCAATTGGACCTACACACCACATTAAAGATATGCCTAAGTGTTATAGGTTAAACGTCAATATGAGGCATTCAAATTACTAAATATGTTTAGCTACTAGTAATTACTAGTAAAATGCTAAATGCATTATTAAATAAATACACTCTATATGAATTCAAAAATATATGATAGAAACATATCACATAAGCTATCATTTTCAGTGTGTGTTTGTGTGTGTGGAGAGAGTCAAGCAGAATCTAGGATGTCCACTGTTGTGAATGATCCCACTACAGTATATATTACTGATGACGTCAGGGTGGTGGGGGCCCCAAAATCAAACACTTTTTTAAAAAAAGTATCGAAGTATTGAAATCGCAATTCTTGACTTGGTATCAGAATCGACCCCCCCTCCCCCCCAAATTGTGTAAATCCCCCCTACATTAATAACCTAAGGGGGGAATTCTCCCCCATTTTGAAAAATGAATTTTAAGCCCTGTGCCACTACGCCCTGCTCTTAAATAGAGCTCAGGCTCCTGCCCATGAGACGAAGGCCATTGGGATCATTTCCTGCAACCACACTGCCGTGGAGACCAGGCTGACCCTGACACTTCACCTCCAACCCCTCGTGACCTTTTTCATTTCCGCCCACATTCTTGAGAGAGAGAGAGAGAGAGAGAGAGAGAGAGAGAGAGAGAGAGAGAGAGAGAGACTCCATCACATTTGGAAGCGTGCATTGGTGTGTAATGGGACAAGGCGTTTTGTCTGCATGCTCATACACTTGTGGCTAATTTATGTTCCGCACGAGATATACTGTACAGATACAGACGGAACCTTCACCGTTCTTTTTTTGTCCGACTTTTGCACGTTTTGCACGTGTTTTGCTATTTTGTTTGAAGGCTTCTGGACAGTGTTGAGGAGTAACTAGTTACATGTAACAACAACGGAATTAGGTCATTTCGTTTGAAACGCACGGATGTTTGACAGAAAATGGAGCATGCATTCAGGCTTAAGAGCGAGTGTGCATAGTATGTATGGGTTAATAATAATCTAGATCGCAGCAGTGCTCATTGACCCTACCTCCAAGATTAATGTCCTTTCAGGAACTTCCCCACAAAGTTTTTAATGTCCTTTCAGGACACTTCCCCACAAAACAAACGCCAGCACAGCAGAATTATGTTTGAAATATATCAGACAAAAATCTACATCTTCTCCATATTTCAATTCCACTCAGTGTCTCAAATTGACACCTAAATGCTTGAAAAAATAGATAATTACTACTGTCGAGGATCTGTGGAAATTGAGCGAGGACATTATATCTACTCAGTCCCCGTAAGGAAAGGACACATTCTCATTTGGAAAGGACACATTCTCATAAGGAAAGGAAACATTCTCATGAGGAAAGGACACATTCTCATAAGGAAAGGACACATTCTCATAAGGAAAGGACACATTCTCATGAGGAAAGGACACATTCTCATAAGGAAAGGACACTCATAAGGAAAGGACACATTCTCATGAGGAAAGGACACATTCCCATAAGGAAAGGACACATTCCCATAAGGAAAGGACACATTCCCATAAGGAAAGGACACATTTTCATAAGGCGCACGGGAGAACTTGCAGAAAATGTACCCAGGAGAGTGCCGTGGAATGGGCCGGACAGGCTAGGCAGTCAGACGAGCTGCTTAGAGAAAGGGATGAGCTCCATCTTCATTCCCTCCTTCCTTCTCCAAGCCCAGTGTATGTCCCAAATCAGAGTCGTTGCAATGATAAAGGAGATCACAACTCAATTCCAGATGCTTTGGGCAAACAGGAGAGGCCCTTCCACTTAGTGCACTCAGGAGAACTACACATCCCCACAAATTCACCATTAGAACAAGGTATACACTAGGGGTGTAACGGTACACAGAAGTCACGGTTCGGTTCATACCTCGGTTCGGACATCACGGTTCGGTACGAGTTCGGTACAATGGAGGGAAAAGCAAAACAAAAATGCAGAAAGCATTTTTTTTTTGTACATTTCTCAGGCTGTACCACCTAGTGTCATACAGTCTCTTCCCTGAGCTATCTGCAACAGCCTGAAGTGTGTAAGATGTAGGCTAAACAGTACAATAAGTACCCAGACTCCATCTGTAACTTGTAAACAAAATAAAACAATCAGCTATAAAAACTGAAAATAGGCCTACAGCATCTCTTATTTCTGAAATTACATAGAAAAATTATTTTTAAAAATCCACTTAAGCAAGACCTTCAACATCTGTGTTAAGTTGTATATGGAAGGGTCTACAATTTCCCTCAATATTTTTCATTGTGTGTAAAGTAATAATCTAGCCTACTAACTGTGAAAATATCACACTATTTTGCCTTTTTTTTTAAAACGAAATTGCTCCTTTCATTTCATAAACAGACTACAACTAGAAGTCACGTGACTTTGTCCTTTTGACGTTAACTCACCGTAGCATGGTTTGTTTATTAGCCTGGTTAGCGTTGTCACTTTACTGTCTATGCACTTAACACTACCAGCTCCTCATGTGAGAAGTTACAAGTTACCCCAACAGGTAATTACCACGCGATTTACATAGCTTTCTGTCATTACGAAATCGTTTAATTTAAGCCATAGGTTTTGGCCCTATTTGTATATGTATCCAAAGGCTGCTGAAGCGCAGGGGAAGTTTTTTACCCCTCGTTTCAGTGATAGGTAGCCTACATCATGTGGGTGATGGCTTCAAATATGTGTAGCATTTTTTCCACTCACATACCCAACAACTGCTGAACAACGCCGACACAGTTTCATCTTATCCACCACTCTTTCGCCTGTACTAACGTTACTGTGAAGTTCTAAACTTGCGATCTTAAAGAGACCAGCGGATCCTCTAACTCTTGTGGGTCGCCACCACTCGCTTAGTGCTGCTATCTCTGACTGACTGACTTGACCGACGACCTGACAAAAAAAGAACATAGGCGCCAATCAGAGCTTCAGAGCTAAGGCGAGGCTACAGATTAGAGTTAGGTGTCGCTAAAGAACTACCGTAAGTCTCGCTACTTAACAGTAATTGCGCATGACATTAATTAATCCGCACACGAGTTTTATGTATTTTTATACCGTGTATTCTCCGTGTAAATTCATGCACCGAACCGTGACGCCCGTACCGTTTCGGTTCAATACGAGTGCATAAACCGTTACACCCCTAGTATACACAGTAGTATGCCATATATACCATTCTTAGACATATACTGTACTGTGTCCAGATGTTTTGGGCAAACAGGAGAGGCCCTTCCACTTAGTGCACTCAGGAGAACTACACATCCCCACAAATTCACCATTAGAACAAGGTATACACAGTAGTATGCCATATATACCATTCTTAGACATATACTGTACTTTGTCCCAAATCAATAGTAAGTTATATGGTATGCGTCTCAATCATTCACTGTCTAAGAGCATAGAGTATGCCAAGTGCAGTTGGAGAAGGAGGACTCAGCTGGCGGAACCACAGAGGGAACGTTTTGTTTAGGGAACCGGAGCGGAGTATCTTTTTCTTTCCTGTCGGAGCGTGTCGGAACTGGAGCAATGTTTACCTGGAACAGTCGCTGGAACGGCTCCCTGCCGCGGTGGGATACGGCGGGTCGGAGCGTACGCCTCTGCCGAGCCCCCGAGTGAGGTTATGGAACGTAGCATGCAAGGGGTGTAATCAGAAAAGTGCCCCAGTGTACTGGAAAGACTCGTGCTGTGAGGATGTCAGCTGTGTGTGTGTGTGTGTGTGTGTGTGTGTGTGTCTGTGTGTGTGCGTGGGTGTGTTTAGGTTTATGAGCATGTGTGTGTCGGAAGGACTTCAGTTGTGTGTGGTGGTTCGTTTGTGTGAATCTATATTTGAGTTTCCTAAAGTTCTTAAAATATGTGTGAGTGTGGGATTGATGGTGTATGTGTGTGTGTGTGTGTGTGTGTGTGTGTGTGTGTGTGTGTGTGTGTGTGTGTGTGTGTGTGTTTTCCTCAAGCTGAGCTTTAGAGGATCACTCACATATCTTGCTTTAGAGTATCGAATAGTGTTAGCAAGAGTGTGAAGGCTGTGTTTTGTGTGTGTGTGTGTGTGTGCGTGTGTGTATGTGTGTGTGTGTATGTGTGTATCTGTGTGTGTGTGTGTGTGTGTGTGTGCGTGTGTAGGTGTGTGTGTGTGTGTGTGTGTGTGTGTGTGTAGGTGTGTGTGTGTGTGTGTGTGTGTGTGTGTGTGTAAGCTGTTTCCTTTTCTTTGTTCCCTCTCGGAGTGTTGAGCTGGAATTTTCATGCTGGCTCTCTAGATGGTGTGAATAATTATCAAATTTTGCCAACCCCCTCTCTCTCTCTCTCTCTCTCCCCCTCTCCCATCTCTTTCCCTTATTACCTCTCTCTCTCTCTCTCTCCCCCTCTCCCATCTCTTTCCCTTATTACTTCTCTCTCTCTCTTTCTCTATCTGTCTCTCTACCTCCTTTTCTATCCTTCTCTCTCCATCTCTTTCCCTCTCCCACTGATTATTCTCTGTTTCTCTCTTTTTTTCTACAACCCTTCTAAAAGCCTTGGCATTTAAAAAGTCCCCCCATGGATAATTTGGAGATGTGTGGTACCCTCTACCCCCCCTTTTCTCTCTCTCTCTCTCTCTCTCTCTCTCTCTCTCTCTCTCTGTCGTTCTTTCTTCCTTTCTCTTTTCTATTTCCTGCTCACATCACATTTTTGAAGTTACTGCAATTACTCTCCCAATCTCTCTCTCGTCCTCAAGCTCTCATGGTAGCTGGAGTCAGGGATAAGTGTGGGCCCCTGGTGTCCAACACCCACACACACACACACACACACACACACACACAAAGAGCTGTGGCAGGATTGCTACTTAAGGGCTGTCAAAGGCCTTGTCATTTCAGAAGGAAGTGGAGAGGGAGGAGAGGGGGACTACAGCACGAGCTGCCCCCGTGATGGATGGGAAATTCAGAGAGGGAGAGAGAGAGTGTGTGTGTGTGTGTGTGTGTGTGTGTGTGTGTGTGTGAGAGAGAGAGAGAGAGAGAGCGAGAGAGAGAGAGAGAGAGAGAGAGAGAGAGAACGAGAGAGAGAGAGAGAGAGAGAGAGAGGCCTGTAAGGAAGTGCTTAGAACAACGGGGAACTAGAGAGTTGTAAGAAAATGTGTGTGTGTGTCTGCGTGTGCGTGTGTGTGTGTGTGTGTGTGTTTGTGCAGGTCTGCTTACTGTACATGCACATATTCATGTTTATTCTAACTGTGTTTGTGTGTGTGTGTGTGTGTGTGTGTTTACAGGTGATGCAGCACCCTACGGACGGGGGTCAGATCCTGGGTCTCCATAACAACGTGAAGGAGGCTCCGGTGCGTGCGGCCGAGCTGAGTGTGTACTCGCTCTCCAGCCAGCCCATCGACTCTGAGGATGCCAGTGGCCACCCTGAAGCCAAGGCCAAAGCCTCGGGTCAGTACACACACTCACTGTATACATATACAAATACACACACACACTGGAAGGCATGCACTCATGCACACAAAAGTATAGTCTCTCTCTCTCACACACACACACACACACACACACACACACACACACACACACACACACACACACACACACACACACATTCCATACTGTTAACCAAAACAGTGCCAAAGCACCTCCATGCCCTGACTCTGGCTTTTACAGTAAAAAAAGTGAATGTTTATGGCTTCTCATCACACCTCCTCGTCAGGCCCAGCCTGTGAAGCTTAACATGTACCACTTTACCCAGCATGCCGTTCTCATCAAGCTGAAATCCAGTGCCCAACCCCATCCCCCACCCCCTTACCCTAGCGCCCCCATCCTCCTCAGACAGAAGCATACAGGCGCTATATTAAAAACAGTTGGGGTCGCTGAGAGAGCATTAAGCTGCTGCTCCTGCAAAGCCCCCTGGGATAGCTCTTCCCGCCCAGCTCTCGATGGGAGACTACAGAGGAGTCCCAAGAGGAGCGATGGTGGTGACGGATGATCCTGGCTGCAGTGCATTATGGGGCCCCCCCGATGAGCTGCAGGGGGATTCATCTGCCGACTGTCCTGTGGATTTAGTCAGATCCTTTGTTATACCCCGTGCTGGTCTAAGATCAGTTTTTTTCACCCCAATAATTACAGGATTGTTGTAGTATTGCACAGCAAGTAGTGTGTAGCAGTAGCAGTGTTGCAGAGGGATTGTGGGAGGTTGTGGCACTGTTAGTTGTTCTATTTTACACATATTGTGAAATATAGTGTTGTAAGTAAAAATATTGTAGTATTGATACAAGTGTTGTGAAAAGAAACAACAGGCTTGTAATGTTAGGCAGTGTGAGCCCTAGTGCCCAGACTGGTTCCAGGTCAGTTGCTGAACGCACTGAAACCTCAGCAGCAGCAGCAGCAGCAGCATGTGCTTCCTCAGGCCCTTTGAGCAGCCAGAGTGCCCAGTGGCTGGGCCCGCATGGGGGGTTTATCTTTAACTTTAATATTTTCATCTTTACTTCTCTTTGACTGTAAACATTTTACCGATCAAACAACTAATCAATTGATCGAGAAAATAATCAGATGAATCTATGAAAATAATTGTTAGTTGCAGCTCTAGTGTGTGTGTGTGTGTGTGTGTGTGTGAGAGAGAGAGAGAGAGAGAGAGAGAGAGAGAGAGAGAGAGAAAAAAAAAACCCCTGAACCCTATTTGTGATTCATTTTTTGTGTGTGTGTGTTTGTGTGTGTGTGTGTGTGTTGTGCTGTGCGTGTGTGTGTGTGTGTGTGTTGTGTTGCTGTACCCTGACCGGTCACCTCTCCCTCTCTCTCTCCTCAGACCGCTCCCCAGACATGGACAACTACTCGGAGGATGACGACGACAGCTACTCCTCGGAGCAGGAGGCCAGTGACGACGCCGCGCAGGCCCAGGTTACACTCTAAAGCCTACAGAGCATTCACACATGGGGCCTATAGCCTACAGAGCATTCACACATACGGCCTATAGCCTACAGAGCATTCACACATGGGGCCTATAGCCTACAGAGCATTCACACATGGGGCCTATAGCCTACAGAGCATTCACATAAACGGCCTATAGCCTACAGAGCGTTCACACATACGGCCTATAGCCTACAGATCATTCACACATACGGCCTACAGAGCGTTCACACATAGGGCCTATGGCCTACAGAGCATTCACACATACGGCCTATAGCCTACAGAGCATTCACACATAGGGCCTATAGCCTATAGACTACAGAGCATTCACACATAGGGCCTATAGACTACAGAGCTCTATAGGGCTCAAAAGCCACACGAAACGCAGCGCAACCAAGTTAAAGTAATTTCAGCTTTTGAGGCATCAAGAGATTTAACTAATATAACTAATTTAGCAACTTATAACAACGTAAAATCATTTTGCTGATTGGACACCAAAAGCAAGATTCTCTGCAAACACGTGAGGGACTCCTGTGCTTAGTTTATGCACGGCATTTGCTCATTGCTAGCTGCTAGTCAGTGATTTTAGTTAATCGGTTGCTTTGCTTGATGCCAATTGCCAGTCTATGAAATTAGGGCCCACACAGCCATATGAATCCCTGAAAGACTGCAATGATATTGTATAATATAATTATGATATGATATGGTTTATATGACATACAGTACCCTCCAGAATTATTGACACCTCTGCTAAAGTTTGTAAGTGCTGTAGAGGCACTAAGATGGTGTGTTTAATTGTGCACCTCCTCCCCCTCCTCCCTGTGCCCAGTATTTCCCTGTGTCCCTCTCTGTTGCGCAGGACCTTTACGACGAGGACGACGACGTCCAGAGGAAGCCAAAGAAATCACGGAGGAAAATGATCAGGACCACCTCCATGACCAGGGTAAGGATACTCGTGAGTGTGTGTGTGTGTGTGTGTGTGTGTGTGTGTTTGATTGTGTGTGTATGTGTGTATGTGTGGGTGTGTGTGTGTGTGGGGGGGGGGGGGGTCTCCTGTGACACTCTAACTCCCTGATTTGTGTTTTTGAGACCTGGTGTCTGGTAAGGGACTTTCTTTGCCAACGTTCGTCCCCACAGTGACTTGAGGAACTGAAAGTCCTCGATCTCGTAGTCTTTCCGTCACAGCCTCACGCTGCACCTCTCCACTGACGCGCCTCCCTGTGTCCCTTTGTGCTGCCGCTAATGAGCGTCAATCTGAAACCACCGTGATTTAGGAGCCCAAACTGGTGGTCAGTCATTAGCACGTGCTTTGTTTTTTTTAGCGTCGCTGCTCACAAACAGCTGGCCCTAGCCAAACGGCACGCTGTCCGTTACCGTTTAACCAGGCAGCAGCGCAGTGAAGTGCTGACCAGGCTGCTTAGCTAAGCACTTTCTTTAGTTTGTATGTGTGTCATGGCACAAAAGAAGCATGGACAGTGCAGATTTGGGAGAAGTGAACTTGAACCTAGATGTGTGTGTGTATGTGTGTGTGTGTGTGTGTGTGTGTGTGTGTGTGTGTGTGTGTGTGTGTGTGTGTGTGTGTGTGTGTGTGTGTGTGTTTGATTGTGTGTGTGTGTGTTTGAGTGTGTGTGTGTGTGTGTGTGTGTGTGTGTGTGTGTGTGTGTGTGTGTTTGAGTGTGTGTGTGTGTGTGTGTGTGTGTGTGTGTGTGTGTGTGTGTGTGTGTGTGTGTGCGTGTTTGATTGTGTGTGTGTGTCTGTGTGTGTGTGTGTGTGTGTGTGTGTGTGTGTGTGTGTGTGTGTGTGTGTGTGTGGAGTCATACTGTAAGAATCGGTGGCAATGATGCAGGCAGCGCATGTCCACAAACAGCCTGCTCTACTCAAAAAAAAAAAAAAACAGCTTCTCTTTTTGTTTGTTTTTCAAGAGAAATTCAAAAAGGAACTGTAACCAGACACGCAAAACTCGTGGCTTGTCCACTTTTGGCACGCAAACAGGGCCACTCAGAGGTTTTCAGTGTCGTGTGTCCATCTGCCACAGAATCAACCCCAAAGGTCATCAGAGAGCACCTTATTTACCGCCTCAAAGCCAAATCCGGGCAGATTATTATTCACCAAATCCAGGCAGATTATCCAGGAATAATATCAGTAAATATCAGACAGACTGAAAGGATTTGATGACTTGCAAACAGTTTGTGAAGGTAAAGATGAGATCAGCACATTGCTCCATGAGCATGCAAGGGAGGTGTGCAAATTAGATCGGTTGTTAACTCGATTGTCAACAACCCGTCACCAGACTTGTGGATCGTGTTGTTAGTTTCACGCATATCTGGCTCTTGTGGGTCTGAAAGGCACCGCGTGGAGGTATGACCTGGTGTTTTTTTTTTTTTGGTTTTTTTTTCCCCATGGTATCGAAATATCATGATATTTTTATTCATGGGATTTTTCTAGAAGGACAGAGGACAGTGAGGTAATCCCCGGGCTTAGCCAAGACAAGAGGTGGCATCAGGGATCAGCGGAGCAATGAGCATACGCGTACACACACGCAAACAGACGTGCAGGCGCGCGGGTGTATCACACGCGCACACACACACACAAACACAGACACACACACACACACACACTCACTCACTTACACACACACACACAGACACACACACACACACACACTGACACATATACACACACACACATACATACACACACACACACAGACACACATTAACACA
>NC_055965.1:16884742-16889742 GCF_018492685.1 Alosa sapidissima | reverse complement strand
GCTGGTGGCAATAGTTGAAGTGAACCTACAGTGATGTACGAGAGAGAGAGAGAGAGAGAGAGAGAGAGAGAGTGAGAGAACGAGAGAGAGAGAGAGAGACACAGAGAGAGAGAGAGAGAGAGAGAGAGAATTAATAAATGATATATACCATATGTATCTGATAGTGTGTCTGTATGTACAGTATATCTGGAGATTGCTGTGTGGAGTTGTGTTGTGAGGAGAGGCTGCTGGCCCGTGGCAGAGAGACTCTTCACTCCCCAGGCTACCAGGCTTACTCTCCCAACTCTTCCCCTCCTCTCTTCTGTTCTCTGCATCTCTTTCCCCTCCTCTCTTCTGTTCTCTGCATCTCTTTCCTCCTCGCTGCACTTCTCTTCTTCTCCTCTCTCCCTCCATCCTACATCCATCCCTTCCTTCCTTCCTTCCCATCTGTTTCTCTTGACAACTTTCTGTTTCTCTCTCAATACCCCACTTCTACACACACACACACACACACACACACACACACACACACACACAGACACACACACACACACACACACACACATCTTTTTTCTCACCAGGGGGAGGAAGTGGAGATATTAAAAGCTCTTCTTCCTTTTTTTCCCCCTTTCAAGCTTCCCTCTTCTCAAACACCAGTGATGTGTTTTGTTTTTTTCACTTTCTTTCCTGAGAGCAAGTGATCTGAGTCTGGGTAATTCTTGGACTGATGCAGCCACGGAGAGCTTTTCAGCCCCCGACCGGCGTTTCATTGGCCGCCGGCCGTTAGTCGTTAGCGGCCAAAATACGAGTGGACTGAGGACATAGTGAAGGAAGGCCAGATCAATGGGAGAGTAGCGACTCCACTCAGATCTCTGTCCTAATGAGGCTCATGTCCGGAGTATGGACCCTTTCAAGAGAGTTCCATTATCAGCATCATAGTTGGCCCCACAAGACTTCCGTTTTAACATTCCATATGTTATCTTAATGCAGAGGAAGTAGATTGGGGCCCAAATAGAACGTTCAAGCATTGTTTTTGTTTTTATTGTTGAAAGGGTCTATAATAACGATGAACTGATTTTAAATAGTGGCCCACCAGCGGAAGCGCTTACTGAAAGGGAAGAGAGTGCTTGAGACTGCTAAGAGAGAGCCAGTGGAGTGATGAACACAAATCTTAATCTGTACTTCTGTATCATTTTTAGTAGTTGTGTAAGATGAGTTGGTTGTTCCTGTAGGTCCGTTCTCATCGGAATAAACAGCCAATCACGGGTACCGTTCAAACAGGTGCATCCAATCCAAAGTATCCTGATTAAAACACGTTTGTGTGTCTGTTCTGATTCTCCCTGAGAGGAGACGTTGATGCCGAGAACAGTTTTACTGTACAGCGCGATAATTCTGTTCTATTGTGCTGTAGGTGAAAGGCTTGTTTGCTTGGTTCCGTCAGGTTCCTTTGACTCACTGGTGTTTTTATCCGCGAGTAAATAACTCCATTGTTTCGCTGGTGATGATGACTCAGATGTTGGCCTCATTTCCAGCTTTTCCCAGAAGGCAAAACCTTCCATAAAATGGACCGTAACTCCTTTGAACTCACCACTGCACATGTCCGATGAGCAAGTTTAACCTGTATTATTATTATACGACATATGTCCGATGAACAAGTTTAACCGGTACGACACATGTCCGATGAGCAAGTTGTATTATCCCTTATGAATTAAGACTCTATAGCTTAGTGGGTGGACACATTTGTATGAGATCCAGGGACAACATACTGATGAACAATGCTTCTGCTCTTTGCTCTAAATTGCTTTTGACAAACGTAGAAAAGGTGTATGTAATTAATACATTGCCAACTGTGGGTCAACAAGGTTCAAGTGCACTTTTTAGAAAATGCGATTGAAAACCCAGAATCAAGTGAAATGTATTTCATGTTATTTTGTTTATATAAAATTATATTCAATTGTTATTTTTCTTCAAATCCTATTATTTTATAGTGTTATAAACAGGAAAAAAAATCCTAATTTGTGGACATGTCAGTTAGACCTTGCCAAGTCTACGTTGATGGTAATTTAAATGAATGTCCTTGTGTAAGAGTCTGGTCTGTGTTTTGACCTGAGCGTGTGTCTGTGGGTGTCCAGGTTCTGGACTCGGACCCGGTGGACCAGACCCAGGAGGTGGAGGAGGATCTGGACCTGCTGTACGACAGCTTGGAGGTCTACAACCAGAGCGACAGCGGCCCCGAGATGGAGGACAACGAGAGTGTCCTGAGCACCCCCAAACCCAAACTCAAGTAAGGACACACACACACACACACACACACACACACACACACACACACACACACACACACACACACACACACACACAGACACACAGTCACACACACAAACTCACACACACACACACACACACACACACACACACACACACACTGTGATCGGCAGACAAACACACACACACACACACACACTCTTCCACTTCACACTTTACCCTCCGGTATAAAATGTATGACCGCGTCAATGACAATTGACAATTCGTGACAATTCACTGAAATTGAAAGACTGAAAGAATTTGTTATGACACGTCAGCTTCCCAATGTGTGTCGCATTCTAAAAAGCTGTTTTAGCATGAAAACAACGTCATCATAATTACTCATAATGGTAACATGGCTGATAAGTCACTCCATATTCATGACTAATGACAGAATATGTGCTGTCTGTTACATGCTCATACTGCATAAATTATCATCTCTAATCTGGTGCTTGGTACTGCTGGAACGAAGACACGTCAGCAGTCGTCTGTTTGAAAAACAGTTTACTGAATTTAGCAAATTAAGTATTTGGAATTGGCACTACACCTTTAATTCCCAGGGCCTCTGAGAGGACTGATATTCCCATCACTGTTTAGCTCTAATGGGGGGAGTGTGAGTGTGTGTGCGTGTGTCTGTGCGTGCATGCACGCGTGTGTGTGCATGCGCCGTCGTCTCTTTTGTTTTGATGAGTAATAGCAGACTATGCCATCTGCTGTTTGCTGCATATTAATCTATGAGGAAGTAGAATTCATCATCTTTAATGAGCTCCGTGGCATTATAGAGACAGTTTTGCCAAGAAAACAAACTCTAGCCATAACATTTAGTTGTCGATGGGAGCGCAACTCTGGTGCCCTCGTGTCTTATTTAGTCTGCATATTAATAGTAAAGTTATCCAAGCACTGCTTAACATAAAACATTGATTAAAGACAACCCCATCTGGGCAGATCAGAGCTGTTTGCCCATTTGTGGAGGATTGCGTACGTATCTTACCCCTGTTGCTTCCGTGACACAAATGCGTCTTGAGTCGCTGTTTCTGGGAACTCTCGTTGCATGAACAAAGCACGCACTTTTCCCGTCACGTGACCACAGCACCGCTGGCTGATTTTGTTTCTCGGCACGACACTGAATTACTTAAGACCCACTTAAGAGCCACTTAAGAGCCACTTAAGATCGACTCATAGAGGCACTTCAGAGTCCTCCTCGTCACGACTCGCCGTGACCAAAAGTGCCGTCCAGTTTCTCGCCCCCGTTACTTTGCACGTTCGCTACAGCCGAAGTGTCCGGGCGTCAATATCGTTCAACGCCTCCTCGCCTGACCTTGAGAAACAGAATTATCGTCTCGTCTCGGCTCCATTGTCACGTCACGTCTCTGAGTCGGAGGTCGTTGCCCGTGGCGGCTGAGTAGCAGTGATGGCTGGAGCCCTGGTGATGATCTGTAATGGGCCTCCATTGAAGAGGAGTTTGAATCGAGAGAAGTGAGAAGCAATTACTGGGGGGGACATGGTTGGCGGTCATGCAAATCATTGGAAAAGGTCAACAGTACAGATTAGATTTATCTCTCTCTCTCTTATTCTCTTTCCCCCTCTCTCTCTACCTATACCCTTGTCCCTCTCCCACTCACTCTTTCTCTCTCTCTCTTTACTTCTACTCCTTTCTCTCTCTCTCTCTCTCCCTGTCTTTTTCTCTCTACCTTTCTCTACCTATATCTGCCTTTCTCTCTTTCTCTCTACCCATCTCTCTCACTACTTATCTATCTCTTTCTCTCTCTCTCTTTCTCTCTCTCTTTCTCTTTCTTTCTCTCTCTCTCTCTTTCTCTGTCTCTGTACTGTTAGGATTGGCTCAGTAATTCTCAGCAATTCGGTTTGTGTTCTAAATGTCAGGCTCTTCATGAAGTGTGTGTGTCCTGATGTGCCGATGTGCAAGCTCACAGTCTTTTCTGTTTGTGTACCTGTGTGTGCATGTTTGCCTGTCTCTCTGTGTGTGTGTGTGTGTGTGTGTGTGTGTGTCCCACAGGCCCTTCTTTGAGGGCATGTCCCACTCAAGCTCTCAGACGGAGATTGGTAGCCTGCACAGCCAGAAGAGCCAGCCACGCGAGTCCTCTTCAGTAAGACACACGCACACATGCACGTGCACCTGCACACACACACACACACACACACACACACACACACACACACACACACACACACACACACACACACACACACATACACACACACACATACACTCACACACATACACTCACACACAGACACACGCACACACACACACAAACACTCACATGCAGACACACACACAGACATACATTCACACGCAGACACATGGATCAAGTCAAGATGAAATGATGATGAGTTGTGATAACACTTCATAACAAGTTATTCCAAGTAGATAAATGTTTGATGGCTGTTGTTGAAAATGCATGAAGGTGATTTAGGTATGTGTGTGTTTGTGTGTGTGAGTAAATATGAATTTGCAGACCTTTTATCTGATCTTTCATCCTGCGACAGTAGTGTGTGCGCGTGTGTGTATGTGTGTGTGCGTGTGTGTGAGTTTTCTCATCTTCTGCTAAATTTCCCCAGGGAGACCTGTTGACAGTAGAGAAGAGCAAATTATCTGCAGGTCGCTTCACAGATGAGAGCTCTGTCCTGGAGCCTACACCTGGGGTTAGTGCCTGTGTGTGTGTGTGTCTGTCTGTGTGTATGTGTGTGTGTGTGTG
>NC_055965.1:16879742-16882242 GCF_018492685.1 Alosa sapidissima | reverse complement strand
CCAAATATTACCCAGGAACCATCACTTATCACCAAGGTAACTTCCCATTCTTCAAACAAATGTATACACACACACACATACACACAGACACACACACATACACACACACACAGACATATCGCAGGCAACTTCTGTGCGACAAAATTAAGGCGACTTTCACAAGGCCAAGCCACAACAATCACGCTGTTTTGGACACAAAGCCCTATTTTGTTTAAATTAACATTTGATTTGCTCAAAACACACCCCTCACATGTCTGTTCTCCGTAGAAGTGTCCAGTAGTCTCTCTATTCCACCCTTCCCTGTCCATCACAGAAGATGCCCAGTCTATTCATGCCCGGCATAGTTTTTTGTGCTTTGAGTCGGAGTGTGTTATTCACTTCACCCATCAGTGAAACCTATGTCAATGGCATGTGAATTCTATTGTGAAGACAGATCCAAGGCTAACTGCCTAGTTCATTCATCTTTTTATTTCATCAAAAATAAAATAAAAAAATACTCTGCATTCTTGCCCCAAAACGTTTAAATAATGCAGAGGCTTTTCCTCGCATACATAATTTACAGCATGTGTTGATTACAACCCTGTGCCTTCTGTTTGAGTGTTTGATTTGTACTAAACCTTTTAATTGCACAAATAATTACGAGACGGAGGACAGAGAGACTCACAGCTACGAGTCCCTACGGACTCTTCCGGAAAAGCATCACGTTGTGTTTTTATTGTGAACGTCGGGTCGGCGCCAACAGGCACATCTAGGGAAAGAGTCCCTGGGCGATCGTCTGACAGACGGTGTTTTTTTTGTTCTTTTTGTTTTTTTCTTTATGAATGCCGACTCGCACGTCTCGAAAAAAAAGGGCCCACTGAATTAAAACGTTAACGTAGCGAACGCATGCAGGGGGGGGGGGGGGGGGGGGGGGTTAGCTTCTCTAAACACCACGGCACAACTGCTTGAGAGGGCAAGACATTTTTGTATACTTCAGGTCCTTCTCCGGCTTCACTAAACATCACAGCACAACTGCATGAGATTCCCCTGTGGAACAAGGGCGAGACATGTTTGTTTACGTAAATGGTTTCTTTGTTATTTAATTCATTTATTTATTTAATAGCATTTGTGTCTGTCTTTGTCTTCGTCCTCTCAGATCCATCATATCATAGAGATCTAAAAGCAAAATGCTCCTCATAGTCCCCTCAGTAATGTTTCCATCATCTGTTTTTGGGGTATCTACCTAAGGAGTTGCTTCCTAAGGAGTTGCTTCCTAAGGAGTTGCTTCCTAAAGAGTTGCTTCCTAAGGAGTTGCTTCCTAAAGAGTTGCTTCCTAAGGAGTTGCTTCCTAAGGAGTTGCTCCTAAGGAGTTGCTACCTAAGGAGTTGCTTCCTAAGGAGTTGCTACCTAAGCACTTGAATGGGTTTAGGTTTAGATCTGTAGCTACCCTTCCACCAAAAGGTTTAAAAATGATTTTGCGGTCCTTTAGTTATGCCAAACTTTCCTCAGCCTATTGAGACCTATCCCTTGGGGATATTTCCGTGCCTCATAGAGTGAGGGTTTTCCTCTGACACTGACATGTTCTTCTGGTTCTGTGTTCTGCAGTAAAACGGAGAACAAGCTTGCACGGCGCACCCGGAGCACCTCCATGAAGGACCGGCAGAACTCCAAGGCCCAGAGTGACCGCACCAGCAGCATCGACAGCGAGACCTCGCCCGACTCCAGGCTCACTGTACAGGTCAGTGTGTGTGTGTGTGTGTGTGTGTGTGTGTGTGTGTGTGTGTGTGTGTGTGTGTGTTTGTGGAGCGAGTGTGTCTATGTGTCTGTGTGAGTGTGTGTGTGTGTGTGTGTGTTTGTGGAGCGAGTGTGTCTGTGTGTCTGTGTAAGTATGTGTGTGTGAGTGGAGTGAGTGTGTGTGTGTGTGTGTGTGTGTGTGTGTGTGTGTGTGTGTCTGTGTGTGTGTGTGTGTGTGTGTGTGTGTGTGTGTGTGTGTGTCTGTGTGTGTGTGTGCGTGTGTGGGTGTATTTTCAGCATATGGAAATTGTACTACCGTAATTACTTGTGTGGTAAGATGATTGTGCCCCAGTCATCCTAATGACTACTTGGCCTTCCTCTTTTCCTCTCTGCTACTCCTCTTCCTCGCCCAGGTTCCCAGGAAGTCTGTTTACGACCAGCTGAACCAGATCCTCAACTCAGACGAGACACTGCCAGAGAGCATCATCCTCATCAACACCACCGACTGGCAGGGCCAGGTCTGTGTGTGTGTGTGTCTGTGTGTGTGTGTGTGTCTGTGTGTCTGTGTGTGTGG
This sequence comes from Alosa sapidissima, assembly GCF_018492685.1. Classification (NCBI taxonomy): domain Eukaryota; kingdom Metazoa; phylum Chordata; class Actinopteri; order Clupeiformes; family Clupeidae; genus Alosa; species Alosa sapidissima. Next base: position 16,879,955 of record NC_055965.1, on the reverse strand, counting down.
GTGTGGGTGTGGGTGTGCAGGTGGGTGGGTGAGAGAGAGAGAGAGAGAGAGAGAGAGAGAGAGAGAGAGAGAGAGAGAGAGATGGCATTGTCTCAGAGAAAAAGAGATGGAATGTGAGTGAGCACTGTGTAGATGTGTGTGACCGTTGGTGTGTGTGAGAGTTGGTGTGTGAGTCTGTGTAGTTGTGAAGGATATGTCACTGTGCACATGCAC
>NC_055965.1:16862517-16867517 GCF_018492685.1 Alosa sapidissima | reverse complement strand
GGCTTACTCTCCCAACTCTTCCCCTCCTCTCTTCTGTTCTCTGCATCTCTTTCCCCTCCTCTCTTCTGTTCTCTGCATCTCTTTCCCCTCCTCTCTTCTGTTCTCTGCATCTCTTTCTTCCTCGCTGCACTTCTCTTCTTCTCCTCTCTCCCTCCATCCTACATCCATCCCTCCCTTCCTTCCTTCCCATCTGTTTCTCTTGACAACTTTCTGTTTCTCTCTCAATACCCCACTTCTACACACACACACACCAGGGGGAGGAAGTGGAGATATTAAAAGCTCTTCTTCCTTTTTTTCCCCCTTTCAAGCTTCCCTCTTCTCAAACACCAGTGATGTGTTTTGTTTTTTTCACTTTCTTTCCTGAGAGCAAGTGATCTGAGTCTGGGTAATTCTTGGACTGATGCAGCCACGGAGAGCTTTTCAGCCCCCGACCGGCGTTTCATTGGCCGTCGGCCGTTAGTCGTTAGCGGCCAAAATACGAGTGGACTGAGGACATAGTGAAGGAAGGCCAGATCAATGGGAGAGTAGCGACTCCACTCAGATCTCTGTCCTAATGAGGCTCATGTCCGGAGTATGGACCCTTTCAAGAGAGTTCCATTATCAGCATCATAATTGGCCCCACAAGACTTCCGTTTTAACATTCCATATGTTATCTTAATGCAGAGGAAGTAGATTGGGGCCCAAATAGAACGTTCAAGCATTGTTTTTGTTTTTATTGTTGAAAGGGTCTATAATAACGATGAACTGATTTTAAATAGTGGCCCACCAGCGGAAGCGCTTACAGAAAGGGAAGAGAGTGCTGGAGACTGCTAAGAGAGAGCCAGTGGAGTGATGAACACAAATCTTAATCTGTACTTCTGTATCATTTTTAGTAGTTGTGTAAGATGAGTTGGTTGTTCCTGTAGGTCCGTTCTCATCGGAATAAACAGCCAATCACGGGTACCGTTCAAACAGGTGCATCCAATCCAAAGTATCCTGATTAAAACACGTTTGTGTGTCTGTTCTGATTCTCCCTGAGAGGAGACGTTGATGCCGAGAACAGTTTTACAGCGCGATAATTCTGTTCTATTGTGCTGTAGGTGAAAGGCTTGTTTGCTTGGTTCCGTCAGGTTCCTTTGACTCACTGGTGTTTTTATCCGCGAGTAAATAACTCCATTGTTTCGCTGGTGATGATGACTCAGACGTTGGCCTCATTTCCAGCTTTTCCCAGAAGGCAAAACCTTCCATAAAATGGACCGTAACTCCTTTGAACTCACCACTGCACATGTCCGATGAGCAAGTTTAACCTGTATTATTATTATACGACATATGTCCGATGAACAAGTTTAACCGGTACGACACATGTCCGATGAGCAAGTTGTATTATCCCTTATGAATTAAGACTCTATAGCTTAGTGGGTGGACACATTTGTATGAGATCCAACATACTGATGAACAATGCTTCTGCTCTTTGCTCTAAATTGCTTTTGACAAAAGTAGAAAAGGTGTATGGAATTAATACATTGCCAACTGTGGGTCAACAAGGTTCAAGTGCACTTTTTAGAAAATGCGATTGAAAACCCAGAATCAAGTGAAATGTATTTCATGTTATTTTGTTTATATAAAATTATATTCAATTGTTATTTTTCTTCAAATCCTATTATTTTATAGTGTTATAAACAGGAAAATCCTAATTTGTGGACATGTCAGTTAGACCTTGCCAAGTCTACGTTGATGGTAATTTAAATGAATGTCCTTGTGTAAGAGTCTGGTCTGTGTTTTGACCTGAGCGTGTGTCTGTGGGTGTCCAGGTTCTGGACTCGGACCCGGTGGACCAGACCCAGGAGGTGGAGGAGGATCTGGACCTGCTGTACGACAGCTTGGAGGTCTACAACCAGAGCGACAGCGGCCCCGAGATGGAGGACAACGAGAGTGTCCTGAGCACCCCCAAACCCAAACTCAAGTAAGGACACACACACACACACACACACACACACACACACAGACACACAGTCACACACACAAACTCACACACACACACACACACACACACACACACACACACACACACACACACTGTGATCGGCAGACAAACACACACACACACACACACACTCTTCCACTTCACACTTTACCCTCCGGTATAAAATGTATGACCGCGTCAATGACAATTGACAATTCGTGACAATTCACTGAAATTGAAAGACTGAAAGAATTTGTTATGACACGTCAGCTTCCCAATGTGTGTCACATTCTAAAAAGCTGTTTTAGCATGAAAACAACGTCATCATAATTACTCATAATGGTAACATGGCTGATAAGTCACTCCATATTCATGACTAATGACAGAATATGTGCTGTCTGTTACATGCTCATACTGCATAAATTATCATCTCTAATCTGGTGCTTGGTACTGCTGGAACGAAGACACGTCAGCAGTTGTCTGTTTGAAAAACAATTTACTGAATTTGGCAAATTAAGTATTTGGAATTGGCACTACACCTTTAATTCCCAGGGCCTCTGAGAGGACTGATATTCCCATCACTGTTTAGCTCTAATGGGGGGAGTGTGAGTGTGTGTGCGTGTGTCTGTGCGTGCATGCACGCGTGTGTGTGCATGCGCCGTCGTCTCTTTTGTTTTGATGAGTAATAGCAGACTATGCCATCTGCTGTTTGCTGCATATTAATCTATGAGGAAGTAGAATTCATCATCTTTAATGAGCTCCATGGCATTATGAGACAGTTTTGCCAAGAAAACAAACTCTAGCCATAACATTTAGTTGTCGATGGGAGCGCAACTCTGGTGCCCTCGTGTCTTATTTAGTCTGCATATTAATAGTAAAGTTATCCAAGCACTGCTTAACATAAAACATTGATTAAAGACAACCCCATCTGGGCAGATCAGAGCTGTTTGCCCATTTGTGGAGGATTGCGTACGTATCTTACCCCTGTTGCTTCCGTGACACAAATGCGTCTTGAGTCGCTGTTTCTGGGAACTCTCGTTGCATGAACAAAGCACACACTTTTCCCGTCACGTGACCACAGCACCGCTGGCTGATTTTGTTTCTCGGCACGACACTGAATTACTTAAGACCCACTTAAGACCCACTTAAGAGCCACTTAAGAGCCACTTAAGATCGACTCATAGAGGCACTTCAGAGTCCTCCTCGTCACGACTCGCCGTGACCAAAAGTGCCGTCCAGTTTCTCGCCCCCGTTACTTTGCACGTTCGCTACAGCCGAAGTGTCCGGGCGTCAATATCGTTCAACGCCTCCTCGCCTGACCTTGAGAAACAGAATTATCGTCTCGTCTCGGCTCCATTGTCACGTCACGTCTCTGAGTCGGAGGTCGTTGCCCTGAGTAGTTGGCTGAGTAGCAGTGATGGCTGGAGCCCTGGTGATGATCTGTAATGGGCCTCCATTGAAGAGGAGTTTGAATGGAGAGCAGGGAGAAGCAATTACTGGGGGGGACATGGCTGGCGGTCATGCAAATCATTGGAAAAGGTCAACAGTACAGATTAGATTTATCTCTCTCTCTCTTATTCTCTTTCCCCCTCTCTCTCTACCTATACCCTTGTCCCTCTCCCACTCACTCTTTCTCTCTCTCTCTTTACTTCTACTCCTTTCTCTCTCTCTCTCTCTCTCTCTCTCCCCCTGTCTTTTTCTCTCTACCTTTCTCTACCTATATCTGCCTTTCTCTCTTTCTCTCTACCCATATCTCTCACTACTTCTATCTCTATCTCTTTCTCTCTCTCTCTTTCTCTCTCTCTTTCTCTTTCTTTCTCTCTTTCTCTCTTTCTCTGTCTCTGTACTGTTAGGATTGGCTCAGTAATTCTCAGCAATTAGGTTTGTGTTCTAAATGTCAGGCTCTTCATGAAGTGTGTGTGTCCTGATGTGCCGATGTGCAAGCTCACAGTCTTTTCTGTTTGTGTACCTGTGTGTGCATGTTTGCCTGTCTCTCTGTGTGTGTGTGTGTGTGTGTGTGTGTGTCCCACAGGCCCTTCTTTGAGGGCATGTCCCACTCAAGCTCTCAGACGGAGATTGGTAGCCTGCACAGCCAGAAGAGCCAGCCACGCGAGTCCTCTTCAGTAAGACACACGCACACATGCACGTGCACCTGCACACACACACACACACACACACACACACACACACACACACACACACACACACACACACACACACACACACACACACACACACATACACTCACACACATACACTCACACACAGACACACGCACACACACACACAAACACTCACATGCAGACACACACACAGACATACATTCACACGCAGACACATGGATCAAGTCAAGATGAAATGATGATGAGTTGTGATAACACTTCATAACAAGTTATTCCAAGTAGATAAATGTTTGATGGCTGTTGTTGAAAATGCATGAAGGTGATTTAGGTATGTGTGTGTTTGTGTGTGTGAGTAAATTTGAATTTGCAGACCTTTTATCTGATCTTTCATCCTGCGACAGTAGTGTGTGCGCGTGTGTGTGTGTGTGTGTGTGTGTGTATGTGTGTGTGCGTGTGTGTGAGTTTTCTCATCTTCTGCTAAATTTCCCCAGGGAGACCTGTTGACAGTAGAGAAGAGCAAATTATCTGCAGGTCGCTTCACAGATGAGAGCTCTGTCCTGGAGCCTACACCTGGGGTTAGTGTCTGTGTGTGTGTGTGTCTGTCTGTGTGTATGTGTGTATGTGTGTGTGTGTGTGTGTGTGTGTGTGTGTGTGTGTGTGTGTGTGTGCGTGTGTGCGTGCGTGTGTGTGGGGAGAGAAAGAGAGAGAGAAACTTGTATGACTGATGTTATCCAATCCATATGGGTCTTACTCAGTCGATGGCTGGCTGTACAAAGTCACTGCCCCCCTCCCTCCCTCCCTCCACTCTTTCTCCATTTCTTCTCCTCTCTTCTCTGCGTTCTCTCTCTTCTCTTTTCTCTTTTCTCCGGCTGCCCCCTCTGTCCTCCTCTTTCTCATAAATCTGATCTGTTTGTCTTCCACTCCGGCAGCTTGAT
>NC_055965.1:16857517-16860017 GCF_018492685.1 Alosa sapidissima | reverse complement strand
ACTTCACCCATCAGTGAAACCTATGTCAATGGCATGTGAATTCTATTGTGAAGACAGATCCAAGGCTAACTGCCTAGTTCATTCATCTTTTTATTTCATCAAAAATAAAATAAAAAAATACTCTGCATTCTTGCCCCAAAACGTTTAAATAATGCAGAGGCTTTTCCTCGCATACATAATTTACAGCATGTGTTGATTACAACCCTGTGCCTTCTGTTTGAGTGTTTGATTTGTACTAAACCTTTTAATTGCACAAATAATTACGAGACGGAGGACAGAGAGACTCACAGCTACGAGTCCCTACGGACTCTTCCGGAAAAGCATCACGTTGTGTTTTTATTGTGAACGTCGGGTCGGCGCCAACAGGCACATCTAGGGAAAGAGTCCCTGGGCGATCGTCTGACAGACGGTGTTTTTTTTGTTCTTTTTGTTTTTTTCTTTATGAATGCCGACTCGCACGTCTCGAAAAAAAAGGGCCCACTGAGTTAAAACGTTAACGTAGCGAACGCATGCAGCGGCTGGGGGGGGGGGGGGGTTAGCTTCTCTAAACACCACGGCACAACTGCTTGAGAGGGCAAGACATTTTTGTATACTTCAGGTCCTTCTCCGGCTTCACTAAACATCACAGCACAACTGCATGAGATTCCCCTGTGGAACAAGGGCGAGACATGTTTGTTTACGTAAATGGTTTCTTTGTTATTTAATTCATTTATTTATTTAATAGCATTTGTGTCTGTTTTTGTCTTCGTCCTCTCAGATCCATCATATCATAGAGATCTAAAAGCAAAATGCTCCTCATAGTCCCCTCAGTAATGTTTCCATCATCTGTTTTTGGGGTATCTACCTAAGGAGTTGCTTCCTAAGGAGTTGCTTCCTAAGGAGTTGCTTCCTAAAGAGTTGCTTCCTAAGGAGTTGCTTCCTAAAGAGTTGCTACCTAAGCACTTGAATGGGTTTAGGTTTAGATCTGTAGCTACCCTTCCACCAAAAGGTTTAAAAATGATTTTGCGGTCCTTTAGTTATGCCAAACTTTCCTCAGCCTATTGAGACCTATCCCTTAGGGATATTTCCGTGCCTCATAGAGTGAGGGTTTTCCTCTGACACTGACATGTTCTTCTGGTTCTGTGTTCTGCAGTAAAACGGAGAACAAGCTTGCACGGCGCACCCGGAGCACCTCCATGAAGGACCGGCAGAACTCCAAGGCCCAGAGTGACCGCACCAGCAGCATCGACAGCGAGACCTCGCCCGACTCCAGGCTCACTGTACAGGTCAGTGTGTGTGTGTGTGTGTGTGTGTGTGTGTGTGTGTGTTTGTGGAGCGAGTGTGTCTGTGTGAGTGTGTGTGTGTGTGTGTGTGTTTGTGGAGCGAGTGTGTCTGTGTGTCTGTGTAAGTATGTGTGTGTGAGTGGAGTGAGTGTGTGTGTGTGTGTGTGTGTCTGTGTGTGTGTGTGTGTGTGTGTGTGTGTGTGTGTGTGTGTCTGTGTGTGTGTGTGTGCGTGTGTGGGTGTATTTTCAGCATATGGAAATTGTACTACCGTAATTACTTGTGTGGTAAGATGATTGTGCCCCAGTCATCCTAATGACTACTTGGCCTTCCTCTTTTCCTCTCTGCTACTCCTCTTCCTCGCCCAGGTTCCCAGGAAGTCTGTTTACGACCAGCTGAACCAGATCCTCAACTCAGACGAGACACTGCCAGAGAGCATCATCCTCATCAACACCACCGACTGGCAGGGCCAGGTCTGTGTGTGTGTGTGTCTGTGTGTGTGTGTGTGTGTCTGTGTGTCTGTGTGTGTGGGTGTGGGTGTGCAGGTGGGTGGGTGAGAGAGAGAGAGAGAGAGAGAGAGAGAGAGAGAGAGAGAGAGAGAGATGGCATTGTCTCAGAGAAAAAGAGATGGAATGTGAGTGAGCACTGTGTAGATGTGTGTGACCGTTGGTGTGTGTGAGAGTTGGTGTGTGAGTCTGTGTAGTTGTGAAGGATATGTCACTGTGCACATGCACACACACATGATTCTGCGTTCATGTGATGGGATGAGAGAGAGAGAGGGATGGAGAGAGGGAGGGAGAGAAAGAGAGGGAAAGAGAGGGATGGAGAGAGGGAGGGAAAGAGAGGGATGGAGAGAGAGAGAGGGAGAGAGAGGGATGGAGAGAGGGAGGGAGAGAGAGAGTGTGTGCTATCACTAGTGCCAGGCTGTTGAAACTCAGTCGAGTGAGCAGGTGTTGTTCCTCCTGTGCTACCTCTACCCTGCTGGGTATGCTCACTTTTTCATTTTCATCTACTCTCTCTCTCTCTCTTTCTCTCTCTCTCTCACACACACACAAAGAATATGGGCCATTATTGCAGTTCATCTGACAATAGATTTCCATCAGTCCTGAAAAGCCGAGCTGTGCTCCAGCCTGGAGTGTAATATTACACATTTAGACATGAAGCCAGGTTGACCTTTTTCTCCTCATCATGGTCAAATCAATTGAGTATGGTTCTGTTGCACAGAAATTGACCTGCCATG
>NC_055965.1:16847517-16852517 GCF_018492685.1 Alosa sapidissima | reverse complement strand
AGGCCTGGCTTTACTTACATGCCTGCCTGCCAGCGCTAGAACTTGGATGACGCCATTTGATTCTTACTGCATTCCATTCAGTATATTTATGAAAAAAGGCACATATGTGCTTAATATTAAGCTTGATATTTACATAAATGATGTAACAGACCATATGACAACCAGATACGGCGTTCTAAAGGATATTTGACTTAAGACAACCGAGACGGTGTTCTAAAGCATATTTTGACTTAGGGAACTGAAGGAACCGAAGGAACGAATCAAACGAACGATTTGTAAAGGTAAAGGGAACTGAAAGAACTGATTCCCGGAATAGAATAATTTGGCCCATGCCTAGTGCTCACACAGTATGCATAATGTCTGTATTCATATCCTGTGACTGATCAGTGTTCTAACTGAATGACTGAATGTGTGTGTGTGTGTGTGTGTGGTGTGTCTGTGTGTGTCTGTGTGTGTGTGTGTCGTCATGGCAGGATGTCACCCTGTGGCCAAATACATCTCCACCTTTGACAGCAAGTTCAACAACATCTTCATGGACGCCGGCTGGAGAGACACCTTCAGCAGGCTGGAGGCCCCGACATCAGGTGTGTGTGTGTGTGTTTGTGTGTGTATGTATGTATGTGTGTGTGTGTGTGTGATACTGGAGATGCTGGTAAATGTTTATACAGATTGAGTAGTGTTTCATCCATCAGGTAATAGTTTGTTTTACTGAAATACAGAACCACTAGCAATCAGCAGCCATGTCCATATTGCAGACAGTGGATAATACTGTGTAATACACACATTGTTAATAATAACAATATTGCACGATTGAACCCTGCTGATAATTCTGTTCATAATGACCTGCTCTAATAAATCAGCGCTCATAAACTTAGAAGCTGTTTGTGTTGATTTCCCCTGGAGTGTGACCATGACTGTGATGTTTGTGTGCGGTCTTGCTGCGGTCTTGTCTCCGGGCAGATAACATCGATGTGAATGGCCGTGTAAACCAGTATCTGGCTGGAGCCAGCGTATCTCACCAGTTCCCCATCTCAGAGGCCATGCTGACTTACAAACAGAAAAGGTACGCGCTGTGTGTGTGTGTGTGAGTGTGTGTGTGTGTGTGTGTGTGTGCAAGAAAGAGGAAGAGAGGATGCACTTGTGGTTGTGGTTGTGTGTCTAGACAGTAGACAACATGTGTGTATGTGTTTGTGTGTGTATACAGTGTGTGTGTGTGTGTGTGCGTGCGTGCGTGTGTGTGTGTGTGCATGCATATTTCTGCGTTGGTTTAATAATTGCACATTTAACGCCTTGTTCTGAAACGCCCTTTTTTACAGCTACTTGTTTCCCATCATGCCAAGGGACGCCAGTTAATTAAAGCTCATAACATTGATTGATTGCCTTCCAATCACTTCTAGTTACAGCAATTCATAAATCAAACGCTGATTAATTTCAACATTTAATTCCTTCTCGCTAATCAACGCCTTTTGTTTCTCTCGATAACATCTCCAAATGGTGGCCGTTATTTTTTTGTCACATGGATGAGACATTCATATCACCAAATGAGTCTGATTACATTCTGACGCCCACGTTTTTTTCCTGAGCCACATAAGAAAACTGTGACTGTTGGGGCGAGAAATGTTTATGGTGAATAATGCTCCGCTGATCTGTCTCTCTGTGAATCTGTTGTGCTGTTCAATGTTCAGTTGAAGAAGTGAAACAGCGTTGATTGTTTTTTTTTTTTTTTTGTTGTTTTCTTTTTTTTAATGCTATCGCTCTATTTATACGTCTTTTTTATCCTTTCTTCCCCCTGTTTGTCTTTTTCATTTGCACTCAAGGAAGAGAAGTTTGTATTTTGATTTTTACATCAGGTACCCGTCACACTGTTGATGTTTTTGTTTTTTTTCAAACGTGTCCTCGTTTTTGTTTGTTTGTTTGTTTCTTGGCTTGGACGTCTGCTGTCCCTCGTCCGACTGTTCCTCAGCCCCCCTCGTTTGCTGTCGTCTAACACTCACATCCACCTCGTGATGCCGCCACCTCTCTTCTGTCCACGTCTGACGTCTGCCCGACAACTTATGCCCTTGCCTTGACCCCTTGGCTTTGTCCTCTTTTGCTGTGTGTGTGTGTGTGTGTGTGTGTGTGTGTGTGTGTGTGTGTGTGTGTGTGTGTGTGTGTGCGTGATGTGTGTGCGTGTGATTAACTCCGCTGTATGTATTTTCCCTAACCAAGCAGCTTTGGTTTGCTTCTGGCTTGGTTTGGTTTGTGCGTTGACTCCACCACTTTCTTTTTTTTTGGTGTGTGGGGGGGGGGGGTGTTCTGGTGTCTCCACCGCCCCAGTAACCATTTTTTAGTGCCCTGATGGAAAGTGCATTAGTCTCCCCGTACATATTTAAACAGCTTCAAATCACAGACACATACACACTCTCTCACATCTCTCTCTCTATCTATCTCTCTCTCTCACACACTCTCTCACATCTCTCTCACACATCTCTTTCTTTCTCCCACACACACTTTCTCTATCTCTCTCTCACACACTCTCTTTCTATCTCTCTCTCTCTCTCTCTCCTCTCTGTATCTTTCTTTCATAAGCTGCTTCAATCGCATTCTCTCGAACGGACATCACAGGGGAAAATAAAACTAGATCAGCATGTGATAAAATTACTCCACACGAATGACAACAAATAGCATTATCTCTCGCAGTTCCAGGTGACTGCTGAGGTTTGAAGGATTAGGCAGTATGGGGAAGGAGAGATGTAAAGGAAAGGTAGCGATTGAGAGATGAGAAAGAGAGAGAGAGAGAGAGAGAGAGAGAGAGAGAGAGAGAGAGAGAGAGATGTGAGAGAGAGAGAGAGAGGAAGACAGGAAAGAAGAGATAGCGGGGGCTTTTGTATTTTTAAAAGTGAAAGATATGAAATACATAAATGTAAAGAAAATATATCAGGGCTTCATATACAAAAACCCTGGAGGCTGAAGGTTGTTATGTTTGATTAGTTGTCACCCTTCAGTAAGGAGAAGCTGTGTGGCCAAGTGCAAATATCTTTACACATGAGAGTATCTCAACCTCTCAGTAGCACTGTGAGGTCATACATACGCTAGCTCATTTGAAAAGTTACACGCACACAAACACACATAAACACACACCAACACACACACACACACCAACACACACACACACACACACACACACTATGCAGATAAAGAAATATAGACACATTCAGAAACACACACACACCCACATACACACCCACATGCACACACACACACACACAGTCTCTGTGTGTCAGAAAGCGCTTTCCAGATATAACCTCCGGAGTATATGCGGAGGTTTGTCAGAGCGGAGGTCCTACCCTTCGGATTATTCAGATATGATGCTAACCTGCGGACCTTATGCTGACCTTATACAGACCTATGTGTGAACGACATACACACACATTAAATAATCTCCGTGTGGTTGTTGAGTGAGGGGTGGGGGCTTGTAGAGTTCACAAGATGCGAGGTATGACGCAGAATATATGCGGCCGCTGTCACAGCTGCTGTTTGTTTACAAAGTGTATGCATTATGTAGGCTAAAGAAGAGAAATCTATTGTGCGTAGGCTAATACTTGAAGTAGTCACGTAAGTGCGCACTTGAAATTGACCTACAGTATTTGTATGTGTGCTTCGAATAAACACATTTATCTGTTTTCAAATGTTACACAGCAGAATTACTTGGCTATGGAACCCCAAAATCTGGTTTGCGTTGGAGAGAGAGAGCATGCACAAACTTTATGGTACCAGCCAATTCAGTAGCCATCATATACAACGTTTTTAAGCAACAAACAAAATACTAACATACCAGTGAAGTGGTTCGTTTTTTCATGGTTTATTTTTTCCAAAAGCATCCTCTCCCCATGTGTCTATTGCATTTACGTAAGGAGCTTGGAACAAAGTTGGGTTTTCTTCGTTTTCATTTTCTCTAGGCATATTTATGCTCAACAAATATCAGCGAGCTCAGCAGTGAGGTCATGAGAAGGCTATCAATGAACAGAAAAACCGACCGTGTTGGCTAACAATTTATTAAAATACTCCTGTTATTGTCGTCAAACGACGTCACTGTAGGCTACTGCCTTTTCAGCGCCTTCTGCTTATGGTGATTCAGTCTTTTGAATTCGTTTGGCCTTGCCATGCAGTTGTAGGCTACAACGTGTCTCTTGCCGTTCCCTTCATGTGTTCTATCAAAATGTTGTATGCCCTCATGGACAGTAGCTCCGTGATGTCTGCATCTTTCCAGGTCGGAGATTTTCTGGACTGCACTATGCCACTCCATCGTAACACTGGCATTTAAGTCAGATCTAACCACATGGACGCACGAAAGAAACGTCACCGACACGCCCTCCTCACTAGGTGTGAAATTTAACCGCATGTTCTACCGCTTCGTTCAGACACAGCACATTTACATAATGTCTGGAGGAAATACTAGGGGGGCAGTAGTAGAACAACCGGCTAAATTCGGACTTCCATATGACCGGTTATGTCGTTCAGATATACGGCCCCTCAGTTTAACATCCGCAGAACCTCCGGTCTTACACATATGTCTGAAAGCGCTTACCGCTTAACATCCGCAGAACCTCCGGTCTTACAACGTATGTCTGAAAGCGCTTACCCGCTTAACATCCGCAGAACCTCCGTCTTACACGTATGTCTGAAGCGCTTAGAGGGTTTGTTCTAATAGGGGTGGAGGGCAAGGTGATCACCCCCACTGAGACCGCACTCTCATCAGACCTCTCACAGCAGGGACCAACACAAACAAACACAACAGTAAGGTCACACAGCCAATTACCGCTTCCTCATAGAACACAGACAGAGACGGTGTGTGTGTGTGTGTGTGTGTGTGTGTGTGTGTGTGTGTGTGTGTGTGTGTGTGTGTGGTGTGTGTGAAAGAGAAGAGAGAGGTTTGATGACTATTTCCTGATATATAATCTAATGTTATCATCCTTATATATCCTCTAATATACAGTCACTGAGGGGGTCCATGGGGAGGA
>NC_055965.1:16834379-16847017 GCF_018492685.1 Alosa sapidissima | reverse complement strand
AGGGATACTTGTTAGGGAGATTAGAGATTTTTGCCCTGAAGATGTGAGGTGATTTTCTTTTTTTTGACCCCCAAACCCCCCCCCCCCCAACTTCAGCCCTCTAAATACTTTAAGATATAATATTGGCTTGGCTTACAATATCCTGTCTATGTAGTTATGAAGTTTTCATTTCCAAAATAGCTTTTAATGGGCATACCTTTTTTTCATGCATCAGTGATTCTAGTTTGTTTATGTTTTATAGCTTCATGTAGCGAGTCCTTGAATCATAATGAGGTAGTTAGCTACCGTGGTAACTGCATGTCCACGTCTGTAAACATAACGAATACTAATGACCGTAGAGTTCCGTAGGGACCTTTAAAAAATTCCATCCTGCACAACTAGCCCGCAAATACAGCTGTTTCTAAAAAAACGATGCAGTGATCATGAATATCAACTGTGTTTCCTGACGTTATCGTGTCGTTAATGACTGTCCTGTTGTCACTCGGGGTCAACCGTTGGTGGAAATGCAGCCCAGTGTGGTGTCCCCGTCCCCTCTGACCCTTCCACCCACTGAGACCACTCCCACGCTTGCACCTGATTGGTTCAGGATGTAAGGATTCCAGTCCATCTCCCGGCATTCTCTCATCAAGACTCCCCATGGCATGACACCCTCACCACCGTTGCCCAGGGCGAGGGGGGGGGGGGGAGGCGGGACATTGCCATGTCTCATCCAATCAGATTTGACATGTTGCCATGGCCGCCGCTCCGGCTCACACATCCGGTCCTCACGCCTGGAAGCCATCCTGTCACTCACACACACACACACGCACGCACGCACGCACGCACACACACACACACACGCACACGCGCACACACACACACACACTTGAGGGTGGTTGTACTAAAATGTGTTCTTTCTCTTGTCCTCTCTACTCACAGCCCTGATGAGGACTCCTGTCAGAAGTTTGTGCCATTTATTGGGGTAATATGTGCCTCTCTCTCTCTCTGTGTGTGTGTGTGAGAGTGTGTGTGTGTGTGTGTATCCACAAGGGCTGCGACAATTAATCAATAGTAACTATTAAACAAATTACCAATTGTTTTGTTTATCTGTTAATATGCTTGGACAAAATAAGGCATCTAAGGACAAAACTGTTGACAACTCTGATCAACATTTTTTCAACATTTCTGACATTTTATCGAGAAAATAATCAACAGTTAAATCGACTATGAAAATTGTCGTTAGTTACAGCTCCAGTGTCCATGTGTGTACAGTTGTCACCTGGTGTGTGTGGGTGAGTGTGTGGGTGTGTGTGTAACTTCAATGTACTTCAGTGGAATTTCATTACACATTGGAGATCCTAATACATTTCTTTCTCTTTGATCAGCTGGTAAAAGTGGGAATAGTTGAACACAGCCTCTCTACTTCAGGTATGTACACACACACACACACACACACACACGCACACACACACACACACACAGTCACACTTCATCAAGATAGTTTCAGTGAATAAAAGTGTTCAGCCTAAGCGGATATGAAGAGATGTTATCCAGTCAGCGGCGCCTGCTAACCCCCCACCTCAATAACACTCCTTATCTCCTGCAGAAAAGTTCACAACAGGAAGATAGCGGCTGGATCTGTTCCAGAGTTCCTCACTCTAACTTCCCCTCCCCCAACCATGCTTTCATTTTCTATCGGCCCTCTATATATATATATATATATATATCTGTCTCTTTTTTCTATCCATACCCCCTCTCTCTTTCTTTTATTCTTTATCCCCTTTATTCCTTTTCTCCATCTCTCTCACTCTGTCTCTCTCTCTGCTCTGTCTCTCTCTCACTCTGTCTCTCTCTCACTCTGTCTCTCTCTCACTCTGTCTCTCTCTCTGCTCTGTCTCTCTCTCTGCTCTGTCTCTCTCTCACTCTGTCTCTCTCTCTGCTCTGTCTCTCTCTCTCACTCTGTCTCTCTCTCTGCTCTGTCTCTCTCTCACTCTGTCTCTCTCTCTGCTCTTTCTCTCCTTGTTCTCAGTCTCATATAAGCTTTATTAGCATGGCCACGCTGTACTTAACAGTATTGGCAAAGTTCACAGCTCAAAAAAAGGAAAGACTGACAAATAGACAGAAACAATAACAAAACAATAAATAGTAATAAATAAATCATCATCTCTCTCTCTCTCTCTCTCTCTTCCTCTCTCTCTCTCTCTGCTGTAGTGGACTCTGATGACTGCATGGTTACCGGGGTGACCATGCTGTCGTCCCCCCCACCTCAGACAGGGGCACAGTACGCCAAAGACCTGACCTGCACCCCACCCTCCTCCCCCTCCGTCTCCAACGCACTCTCTGGAGCAGGGTAGGTCACCCGGACATGGACACAGACACACACACTTACACACACACACACACACACACACACGGACATTCATTTATAAATTGTTTAGCTGCCAACTATTTAATGGATCGGCAACTATTTTGGGAATTGATTGATCACTTTGTGTCATTTTACAAAGAAAATACCTACAAATTCTGATTTCAGCTTCTTAAACGTGAATATATTTTTTTTTTCTGCTTTGCTTACACCTGTAAACTAAACTAAATATCTTTGGTGTGGACACAGCAGGGGATTTGAGGACATAATCTTGGCCTCTTACTCTTACTACGGAAATAATCGTTAGTTACAGCCCTACATCACAGGCCCCAGAACAGCAGCTCCAGCAGAGACATTAAAAAGATGGAGAGATAGTCCGTTTGTGTGTGTGTGTGTGTGTGTGTGTGTGTGTGTGTGTTGTGTCTCTGTGTCTGTGTGAGTGCTTCTTTTTGTGTGTGTGTATATGTGTATGTATATGTGAGAGTATCTCACTGTATCCTTGAATACAACAAGTGTGTGTAAGTAAATACTTAGGTGTGTATGTTTTCAAGCACGTGTGTGTTCTGTGTGTTTTGTGTGAGTTGTAGTAGCCTCTGGATATAAGTGCATGCGTCTATGCATGTATTTAGATTAGTACACAGTTTACATACAGTGCAGTATACTTAATGAGTTTACATATATTGCAGTCTATAAAGTAACTTAATGAGTTTACATACAGTGCAGTGTACAGTAACTTAATGAGGATTTTCAACATACACACATTTATGCTTTAGGTTCACATTCTATGTGTGTGTGTTGCTGTGTGTGTGCGCGTGTGTGTGTGTGTGTGCTCAGTTCTCCGTGCACTGGCGGAGAGGTGATGGGTCTGCAGGTGGACTACTGGACGCTGCCGGGCGTGGAGAAGCGCAAGGAGGGTGAGAAGAGGGACGTGGGAGTCAAGAACACGCTCAAGAGCAACTTCCGCTCGCTGGCCGTCTCCCGCGTGCCCGCAGGGGGCGAACTGGCGCCGCCGCCCGGAATGGCCATGACCGTCGTCATGAAGGAGAAGAACAAGAAGGGTGAGCGAGAGAGAGAGAGAGAGAGAGAGAGAGAGAGAGGAGGGGGGAGAGAGAGAAAGACGGAGAGAGGGAGAAGGGGGGAAATGGAGAGAGAGAATGAGAGAGGAAGAGAGAGAGAGCGAGAGAAGTGGGGAGAGAGAGAGACTGAGTGAGAGAGAGATAGACGAGAGAGAGGGAGAGACTAGAGAGAGAGGGAGAGAGAAAGAGAGAGAGGGGTGGGGGGGGGGGGGGCTTTTCCAAACTAGCCCTTGGCCTACACCCTCTTCCACCCCCTGAGAATTGGTTTCAGATGGCATTTAATGACCCTCACGTTTAATGACCGTCACGGGAAATGGTGTAGGAACAGGGTGTAGGGGCAAGAAGAGGATTGGGGGGGGGGGATTATGACTAATAAAGGTGATATGGGTTTACGTGGATTTATTTCCTGGGTTAGTGTTTCTGTGCCTGGAGTGGTATAGAGAGATGGGGTAGCAACTCCCATTTCATTTTTCCATTTCATCATCATTTTTTCAATTTTCTGATTCCTCAGAAGTATATACATGCATAGCAGGAATTTAGGTATGTTTCCTGAAAATGCTCAAATAACATTCATAGATTGTTGCATCCACATCAAGTCATTTAACCAGACAGCCTGCCCTCTCCAGATAGCCCTTTACTGAGTGAGTGAGCGCAGAACACTGAACGTTGATTCACTCGACTGATAACTGTAAACACCCCATCCGACACCCCATCCGACATCAGTTTCCTTGTATCTTGTGTCTGTGTCTGCCAGTCTCGCCCTGTTCTCAGAACAGCCCGAGGCTCACTTACTGCAGGTCTTTCTCTGGGATATCAAAGTTTAATGGATTGCAAGAGACTCGCTGTGCTTCGTCTCTCTCCATTTCAGCTCAGATCAAAGGGCTCCATCTTGCATTGTTAAGGTCTACAGATGCAAAAGGAAAAAGAAAAAAGCTGTAGTACTATGTTATGTAACCAGCTATTGATACATTTTCTATTAAATGTGTGTGTGTGTGTGTGTGTGTGTGTGTGTGTGTGTGTGTGTGTGTGTGTGTGTTGTGCAGTGATTTTCCTGAGCAAGAAGCTCAAAGAGAAGGACGTGGACTCGAAGAGCCAGGTGATCGAGGGCATCAGTCGCCTCATCTGCACTGCCAAACACCAGCACACCATGCTGAGAGGTACGTGGAGGCTCACACACACACACACAAGCGCACACACACACACACACACACACACACACACACACACACACACACACACACACACACACACAAGCGCACACACACACAAGCGCACACACACACAAGCGCGCACACACACACACACACACAAGCACACACACACACACACACACACACACACACACACACACACACACACACACACACACACACACACACACAGTCTATGAGACACTGCCTCACTTACA
Source organism: Alosa sapidissima (assembly GCF_018492685.1). Taxonomy (NCBI): domain Eukaryota; kingdom Metazoa; phylum Chordata; class Actinopteri; order Clupeiformes; family Clupeidae; genus Alosa; species Alosa sapidissima. Next base: position 16,842,189 of record NC_055965.1, on the reverse strand, counting down.
CTGTGTATTTAATGTGCCCAGATGACATTGGACGTTTTTCAACCAGCAGAGAGCTGGTTGTTGAACTGGTTCCATTCTGAACTCTTTGAGCCTTTGTAGTATCTAGTGAATCAGCCCACATATCCACCAGTTTGGGAAGGAAACATGGATGCGTCATAACTAACTAGGCATAACTAACTAGCGTGTATAACTGAACTGTAGAATGACACACCCACCCTGGTTCTCAAGGGGGAAAAAACAACTACTTTTTGGTCTAAACCCATTTAGTTTTGGTCAAAATGCTCCAAATGGTTCAACATCTGGGGGCATGAATCAGAACAGGAGGCCATTCTCTGTTGAAAGAATGTGTGGAACTTATAGAGTTCTCTCCTGCCACCCTGTGGCGACATTGAGAATTGCGTCACCAGATTTTTTTCTCCACCCAATTGTTGGAGTTAGGGTGACCAGACGTCCTGAGCAATTCGGGACAGTCCCGAAATCTAAGCGTTTATCCCGAATCCCGAATCCGGCCCTAATTGTCCCGAACATTATACTCAATCAGAATACTGAGTAGTTATTTTCTGATAAACATTAAAAACTGTCCGTAGAGAGGTTGAGTCGACTGCATGCAGCCCCCGACGGCAGCTAAGTGTCTGGATGCAGCCCTGGCTACTTTGTTTCTTCTTTGACGTTCTATAATTAGCCGCGAATATGCACTGATTTTAGCTCATTTTTATTCATTCCTTGACATGGCTGATGTACCGGAACCCCAACATGCCGCTAAAAAGCAAAAGGCTAATTGTCTGATAGCCTAAATATGAATCACAGACCAGGCCCAGATGTAGAATATGAGTCTGGGCCAGATCCGCACCAATTGCCATGGCAATAATAACTGTACCAGTTCTGGCCCAGATCTGTCTCTGATCCGTAATTCCAACCTGTTCCGGTATTGGCCCGTTGGAAGAAATGACCCCGGGGCAGGTCCGTTTAGTGGATCTGCGCCAAATGCTAATGAAGATCTGGACCAGATCTGGCCCAAATATATTTTGCTGTCTGGGAAGCGTCTATGCAGGTACCGGGAGGAGTGGGTGGGGAGGTACCCGTGGATTGATAAAGCCTTACGTGACGAGATGAAAGCATTCTGCAAAGTGTGTAGAAGAGAGTTTGGTGTTTCTGTTTTATAGAGTAGGCCTAGATGAAGAGAGCGCAAGTTGCAGCAGCCGCAAAGCCGAGGACATTGAATGTGCAGGCAGCGCAGCAGGCAGAGCCAGCAGTGATTAATTGGTCGCGTCATGTGTGCAAAAAAATACGTCGGAAGGTCGGCCTAATGTCCGATGTCGTTTTAACATAATCTACTTAATCTAACAATTATTTTGTATTCTTACTTAATGACCCATAGTTTTGGCAAGGCTTGTTATTAGCGTTAGGCTATTATCCTTATTCTGAAAGGTCTGATTTGCACTGTTATGCAGTCATTGTTTTTTTTTCCCACAATGACATTCCCAACATGATTTCTCTGTTGTATTTTGAGGCAGACTCGATGTTTGAATAAAAAAGTGTTTTGGTACAGGTTTGAAAATTCATTATCTTTTATAATAGTCTATGTAAGCCTACATAGACTATTATACCCCCCCCCCCACGAAAAAAAAGCGTCCCGAATTTCAGCCAATCTCATCTGGTCACCCTAGTTGGAGTGTGTAGGAATGTTTGATATATCTTTTACAGGTTGCTAATTTACAAGAACAGACATACCAATTAGGTACTAGAGCAGGGGTCTCCAACAGATAGCTCAGGTAGTTTTTAAGGAAAATGTTTGCTAATTTGATGACTAAGTCATTTGGTAACCTGATCAAATTCCTATCAAATCAAATTCACAATCTACAAAGACAGAAGGTAAAGGAATTGAAAGGAGCTCTAAAACCCATACGAAACGTATTCAGCTGTGTTGGGTGGAGATCAGCTATGTGAATACATGCTACTACTAACAGTCTATAAAACGTTAGTAGCTCTCGGCCATGTTCATTTTGTCAAAGTAGCTCTTGGAGGAAACAAGGTTGGAGACCCCAGTACCCTGTAAGAGTGTGATTTCTTTTGCAAATAGTGTGTTAACAGTGTGATTTCTTTTGCAAATAGTGTGTTAACAGTGTGATTTCTTTTGCAAATAGTGTGTTAACAGTGTGTTTTAAGCCATAAATCTCCTTACTACAGCACTACTCACTATAGTCTTGAAACTGTCTTAGCCAAGATGACTAGAGGAAGGCCTGCGACTGGGCCGGCATGTGCTCACGCTGTTGGTTGTAATTCTCCGCAGTGTCCATCGACGGCGTGGAGTGGAATGACGTCAAGTTTTTCCAGCTGGCCGCCCAGTGGCCCACCCACGTCAAGCACTTCCCCGTCGGAGTCTTCGGCTACACCAAGCCCATCTGAACCCCCTCCCACCCCCCCACCTCACACACACACACACACACACACACACACACACACACACACACACACACATCTCTGCCCCACCCCACCCCACCCTATCCTCACACTCCACACCTCCTCCTCACCTCCTGAGATCCCCGCAGATCTTAAACCCTCCGAGAGAGAGAGGGAGAGCGAGAGGGAGGGATGGGGCTTCTGGACTGTTACAGTGCAACGGCGGGAAAAGGCAAATCAATTTATAAAGAGTGACTCTTCGACAAGGAAGCAAACAAGGAAAACAAAAAACAAAAAATACTGCAAAATGTAAGAATGGAAGGAAGATGGAAAGAATGAATAAATGACAGAAAGTCAAGGACAAACTGATTTTCCTGTGGAAAAGGAATATGACAAGAAGTGTTGACTTTTGGAACCTGTGAGTCACCGCCATCTTGGCCACCTACCCCCCATACTGGATGTTGTCACGGTGGTTTGTTAATGTTGTTGGTGTGTAGCTGCCCCCTTCTACGCAGCTCAAGTAGGAGGGAAAAAAAAACAAACTGTTTTTTAAATGTGTGTTCAAGCGTATGTGCTGCCTTTTAAAAGATGCAACAAAAAAGAAGAAAAAAAAACTAGACAAAACACACGTTTCAGTCACAGTGTGTGTCGTCATGAGGAGATGGTAGCCAGCATATCAGGCAGCTTGGTTTTGCACTTTTTTGTTGTTTGTTTATTTTGTATAAGAAAGTGTTATAATTTTTTGTTTAGATGTTATTATTTCTGTGAAATCCTGTGAGTAGGTGCTCTTTTTGTGCTATGTTAAAAGGGGTTGGGAGACTTAAGTGAGTGTGTGTGTGTGTGTCTGTGTGTGCGTGTGTGTGTGCGTGTGCGTGTGCATGCACATTCGTGTGTGTCATAGTGTGTTAGGGTGCTTAGATAATGAAGTGTTGCTCTGAGACAGAACTTTTTTCCCTCTAACCTGAGAGGAATGTACTCGCACTCCTGTTCTAGTCTACATTTTTAGTCCATTCAAAGTGACTTCAGTGACTCCAGTTTCTTTTTTATATAGGACCTCATTTACTTAACTGGCTAACATTCTTGCCTTTTTTCTTTTGAAATGAATATGTGTGTGTGTGTGAATTTGAAGATAAAAAAATAGTGCAGAATCCAGGAGCCTATTTTACGTAGGGAGATGTTGGAGAAGTCGGATGCTCATGCACGTATAGAAGGCCTTAACGACAAAGTAAAAACCAGACAGAAACGATTTTTGGCTAAAAAAGGTTTTTCTTTTTCACTCTTGGTCACCATACAGAGTCTCCACCTGCACACTGCTGCGTTGGCCTTTATGGGTTGCGGTCAGCACAGCTCTCAAACCGCCTTTTGGCAGGCTGTGCCCTCCTCGTGCCGGTGGTGTCCACAGTGCCCCCCTGTGGATACACGATGGTAGTGCTGCGGTTTAAAACCACTCGTGTGTCTTTTACCATCCTCACGAGAGTCAGTGCCCCTCACGAGGGTCAGATACAGATGGTCAGCTGTGCTGGCAGCCGACAGTGTCCCCCCCCCCTAAGGGTTCGGCGTGCGCGGCATTGTGGGTTGGTGGTAGCCATGGCGTCTGGGGAAACTGGCCGGTGTTGGCGACGTCGGCACCTTTTGTGTTGTGCCCACTCCTGGCCCCTGAGTGCCACTGCTTGGCAGCGCCATGTCACACAGCCATCCAGCTACTCTGCTGATATTGGCACGGTGGACATCTGCATTTTTTTTTTTTTGGTGATATTTTTCCTTTTTTTCGACGAGCACAGGACTTTCAAACCTTCTCTGATTTTAAGGGCTGATAACCACTGTGGAAGTCTGGAAGGGCGCGAATGCTGGAACATACACGAGGGGGAGGTAAACCCCCCCCCCCCGAGCAAAGACTCTTTGAAGATTTACTATGTGTAGGTCTTCTCTTTCTCTTTCTTGCTCTCTCTTTCTCTCTTCTCCGTTTCTCTGGTTTTCTTCCTCTCTCACTGTTTCTTCTTCTTCTCTGCCACATTATGAAAAACCCTTTAATACTGAGTGTGTTTGCATTGCATGACAATTTTTAGCTTTAGACCGTTTGGAGGTGATTGGTCTGCTGTGACGGGGGATATTTTTTCAAAAACGCTTGAAACCGCAATTTCGACTTGATGTTACGTGGTGTCTAAGCGTCATCTAAGGACTAAGGCAAAAAACAAGAGAATGTCATTAACAAGTGTTTATATACTGTATGTATGTGGGTATGTCTGTGTGTGTGTGTGTGTGTGTTGATCATTTGGGTGCATAACACAGTTGAGTGTGTACATTTGGTTGTGTGTGTTTATTTCCAGGGAGTCGCATCGAGACCTGCTTTGGTCTCCTGTTTCGGGAAGGGTGTACTGTGAAAAATGTGGTGATCCTATGGAACTTGCCTAAAGGGAATGTGTGGTGTGTGTGTGCGCGCGTGTGCATGTGTGCGTTTGATTAAACTGGAGCGAAACGTGTCGCTTTATCGTTTGGATTGATATTGTACAAACGTATTCTCCAACTGTAAAACTCTGGAAGAACTGTGGATGTTTTAGCCCCCCCCCCCCCCCTCCTTCTCTCTGACTTTCTCTGTCTCTGTCTCTGAAGTTGATGGTGAAACTTACAGTATAACTACAATGTATGTTGTTTTAAACGTTTATTGTACAGATTACCTTTTTTGTTCAAGAAGGTATGAAATTTGAAGGCCTGTGAGCTATGAAAAGGTCAATATGCCTTTTTTTAGACATTGGAGAAAGAGAAACGTTCTCTCACTGTCAGCTGACTCCAGGCTAGGTTCTATCCTCATCTTTTAAAGCACTACTTTGTCTGCCATTTTGAGAAGACTGCCCTTCGGTCTAAACAACTTAAGAGCTAACAGGAAATGATATGTACTCTAATATTGGGTCAGACCTGGTTTCGTTTTGAAATTTTAAAATGCGGACGTCTTTGCACAAAGTTATTTTTTTTAAATTATATGACAGTATTCTTTTTTAAAAAATAGACCACTGAGGAAAAAAACAAGTCTTTTGTTGGCTATTTTGTATAGTTTTGTTGTGTATGTACAAAACAAATTGTATTGTTTCATATCGTTTTAACTTTTTTCGTGCAATGTCTTACACATAGCTTTTGTGTACTCCGAAACGTTCAGATTTTAACCTGGCTTGCGTTCTTAAAAAAAAAAAAAAAAAAAAAAACTATTATTAACTGTTCATTGTTGTGGTTGTTTTTATGGCCCTTTTTCAAAAAGGAGTTGAGCTCTTTTATAGATGAGTTTGTTGTTTTTATTCTTCTGACATTTCAGCTGTAGGTGAGAGACTGAGACTCCAGCCGGTGTGATGAGGTTTTATAAGTGCACAGAAGAACACTTGTGTGTGTTTGAATCCTTTTCTCGCTTCTCTCTTTTTTTGTATTTGATAAATACTTAAATAACTATTCTTCAAATTCATACACAAATTACAAATATTGATGAGAATAATAATAAAAAAAAAACATGGAAAACAGTTGACTTGTCTGATTTTGCCTACTGTACATTTCTTTGTTAATTATTTTCAGTAACATAATCATTTTACAGTAATGTATGGTTGAGAACACAATAAGTAGGCGTCCTGGTCAATAAAGTAAGGTCACTTAGTTTTTCACACATAATTTCTTAAAAAAAAAAAAAAAAGGTCCATAATGATTTAGCCTAGGTTAACTGGTTACAGTCAGCGGCTGTTACTGTTTATTTATGACTGTGAAAATGAGTAGCCTACCAGCAGGTGGCACTACAGAAATGTAAATAAGCTGTAATATAATAACTTGTGATTACACATCAAACCGCCTTAGTTTCATCATCTTCGCTCCATAACACTTGTATTGTCAGCCAACTTGTTATATGTATCGTATGTTGATTTTCTTAATTGTTGTATTAGCCTACGTGAAAATGTGTGAAGAATAATAATTAAACTAACTTGGAATACATTGTTTTGAACTTACAATGAAACAAAGCGGCTAAGCCATATTGTACGGTAAATAGCCTACAAATATTCCCCCACAAGTAACACAAGAACACGCTCATTTCCATCACTCTGTCACCCCACAGCCACCTATGACAGCCACGCCCGATGCTGCAAGTGAAAAAAAAAAATCAAAACAAACGTCATCTCCAAACACCCGCGCTGAGGACACTGGGACGGTAAAGTCCGCCGGGGAGTAGACATTTTGGATTTAAAGCGACAAAGAGCCTCTATGCAAAGCCCCAGGCTGTGATCCGCTGTCGGGACATAAACACCGCTAACGTTAACTGTTTCGAGAGAGTGACAGCCAACCAACTACACATCAGGCAGCTCTATGAAAGTAAAACATTTCGTGAGGCAAGCGTACTGTGCGTTTGCTGTAGAATGGGGTTGTCCTGACTGATCCGAAGAGTCTCTCGTCTGTCTCCCGTATCGTCGCCTTTTTCGCCCCGTGTTGTTGAAGAGCGTCGGTGGCGGCTCCACTGCGGATAGCTGTGTGATCACCGAGTCGACGCGAAGTTGCCGACCGGCGAGGGAGTGACTGAAATCGCTGGTATGTTACTGAATTGATCCACTGTACGGCTCTGTGTTGTGCTTGCCAGGGTCATTCGATCCCCTTGACGCATATTAACATTAAAATGTTGTAGTATCGGGTTATTACAGTAGACACATATTATGTCAATGTCATTCTATGTTAGCCAACGTTACAGTAACTGCGTGCTAACGCTTGCTGCACACCTGCCCTGTAATCTGACGTTGGCTAAGGGACGGGCAAAATGTTGATTTGCCAGAAAAAAATATCCAGAATCCAACATTATTTTTCAGGCACCTCCGTGTCAGTGGTGGTGGTGGTAGATAGAATGGTACATTTATTTGCCTTTCTATTCACTATCTCGCCACAGTTACCCACTATGTTGACATGATGGCGATTAACTGGATTATCAAAGGCTGCAACCTTGTAGCCTCCTTTTAGACTGTGGCGACGGTGACCGATGATCATGGCCAGTTAATATACCGTCAACCCACCCTTAATTAACTAGAGACCCAAGTTCCCAACATCACCATTGTTTACCATCGGTGCGCTACATTCAGATCGACCCTTAAATAAGATAAAATTCAGAATAAGATTGATTCAGAAGGCGTAGCCTAATTCAGTTCAGGTATTGGTGTTACGTGAAGGGTGAGCTCCAAAGCCGTTATCGTGATTTTAAGGTAGGCCAGTGAGTTGAGAGCAAAGTCCAGATAGGCAAACTGCCACCCTGCACTTTACGTAATGGACGTCATTTCACAATTTTCTTCTCTGAAAACACCTCTCTATTCTTACTTCTGTTCTTTGTGCAAGTGAGAAACCGTGGTTGCGTGTTTTAGACATCCATTATGCAGTGGTCTGTGGCCCCATGCCAATGTATGGG
>NC_055965.1:16814379-16829379 GCF_018492685.1 Alosa sapidissima | reverse complement strand
TTAATATTGCTTGGGTGTCGTCTTGGTGCTAAATGTTGAATACTGATGCCAAGAGCCATAAATATCAATTCCTCCATGGCGCTACTTTAAGAAGCTATTCTCAATGTACGGCTTCACAGGCCTCCAAGGTGGCCTGTGAAGATGTCAAGGTCTATTTTGTTTTGTTTGTCGCCACTGCTGTTGAATAATCATCTGTGAAGGCAATTCAGATTCAGCAAAGGGTTAAATACACGCTTGCATTTGGTGCACAGGCAAAGGTAGCAGTGGAAAGCCTCATGCTCCATTTTGGAGATGACACATTCACGCATGTTCCAAGTATTCAATCCCCCCTCCCACACACACACACACACACACACACACACACACACACACACACACACACACACACACACACACACACACACACACACACACACACACCCTTCTCTTCTGATGTCTTACATAAAATCTGCGTATGAGCCCCTAGCAACAGAGACCGTGCGAGCGTCGTCAGAATCACCCATAATTCCACCCGTCTCCTGGATGGGGCGCCGTGAAAATGTTCCATGGCTACCGTGAAGAGACAGTTCAGATGGGCTTCCTAATAGGTGTGTGTGTGTGTGTGTGTCAAGATGGGGAAATGAGGTGTGGTGAATGCTGATGCATTAAGCCAGTAGTACTCTGGCGGCCTTTTGCAATATTAACACTCTTGCAGACACACACACACACACGCACACACACACACACACACACACACACACACACACACACGTATCACCTCTCTCATATGGTCTTCTCCCCTGTCAGATTCAGAGTGAGGCTGCCTCAGTTGCCATCTGATGATGCCCATCCATCCCTCTCTGTCTGTCTCACTCACCTCCAGTGTCCTCAACCCACCTGCTACAGGGATGTGTCTGCATCTTAGCACCCTAAACCAGACCTGTGTGTGTGTGTGTGTGTTCCTGTGTCTGTGTGTTTGTGTATTCGTGTATTCGTGTGTGTGTTTTCTCCCAAACATAACAACTATGCTCATGACGAAGCTGTTTTCTTCTGTGCTGGATCATCTGGATCATCTGGATCATCTGGATCATCATCATCTATTCTAGATGTGTACACACACACACACACACACACATACACACATACATACACACTTGGGCTCTGTCTTCATCTTGTCTAGATGCCTACCCACAGTGTCCTGTTGTGTGTGAGGTCATGTCACTCGACCTCTGTTATTGACCACACCCAAGTACTGTCATACTGTGTGTGTGTGTGTGTGTGTGTGTGTGTGTGTGTGTGTGTGTAAAAATAACAACACATGCTCGTATTGACAAACTTCTTTTCTTTTGTTTATTTAAAGTGTCAACAACATGCAATAGTCTCTCTCTCTCTCTCTCCCCTCTCTCTCTCTCTCTCCTATCCTCCTACCCTATCCTCCTATCCTCATTCTCTCTATAACCCTTCTCCTCTCCTCTCCCCCCCTCTTTGTCAAGACGCTTCTTCACGTGTGTGTGTGTGGTGGAGGTCTAGAGATGGTCCGCTAGGCCTCCAGAGGTGTTCATCATAAGGGATTAGATGGGTACACTGAGGCTGATGATGCGTTCAGCACCGTCTAGACGACGGCAGCGGAAGTGTCTGAAAATGGCTTTAAGCTCGTCAGGCTCCATGTTTTGCTTCAGTGCTTCTGCGATTAAAAAAAAATATGACCAAGTAAGGAAAAAAGAAAGTCGTCAGGGCTTAAATTTCATTGCGGGTATTGCGCATAATTTGTTCAAGTCCCGCAACTCTAGCCATCATAATGCGAGAAATTCCCGCATACACTTTTACAGCCTGTCTGATGACGTTAATATAATCATGAAGTGGCGTGAATGCGGTGCTATTGACCGGACGGATCAACTACCGAGTTGAATTGAACATCATCATCAGCCTCATGCAGACGCAGACACACACACACGGAGAGAAAGAGAGAGAGAGAGAGAAACACTTTGCGCTTATGCAAATAGGCTACGCAACCATGGCAAACCTTTACATCTGGAAAGAGCTCCTTGGTAACTATCCTGCTAGCTCAGGTCACGTCAACACTTGATCCCAGAAAGATTGTCTTCGACTTGTTAGTTTTTTGAACATTTATTGCATCTAATGACATAGAAAACATAATGATTTGCATCCACATATCCTTATGCACAACTTTTATTCACTAGCGACTAGCCTAAATTAAAACCGTCAGGCTGAAGGGAGGCTAATTACTCTCACGTATTTTCTTAAAGTGACAGGCACTCAATTACACCTACTCATCACCAATGTGCACTCAATTAGACCTACACACCACATTAAAGATAAGTGTTATAGGTTAAAGGTGCCATGTGTAAGAATTGAGGTAAAAATATCCAAAAAATGAGCTACACACATCAAAAGAATGAGAAGAAATAAGGGCGATGATGTAATTAAAAAAATGACAAGGTATAGTGCTGCAGAGATATCAACCTGAATTAGCATGCTAAAATACTAGCCACAGCCCGACAGGTGTCATAATACCAGTTTCGGCCATGGGTGGCGGTATGCGGGCAACATAACCGCCAGCCAAACTGCAATACACGTTTCTCGGTTGTTACTCTAGACCAACTCACTTTCTGAATTGATTTTTTGGCGGACATTACACATGGCACCTTTAAATGTCAATATGAAGCATTCAAATTACTAAATATGTTTAGCTACTAGTAATTACTAGTAAAATGCTATACATTAAAAATACATTATTAACTAAATACACTCTATATGAATTAAAAAAATATATGAAATAGAAACATATCACATAAGCCATCATTTTCAGTGTGTGGAGAGTGTCAAGCAGAATCTAGGATGTCCACTGTTGTGAATGATCCCACTACAGTATATATTACTGATGACGTCAGGGTGGTGGGGGCCCCAAAATCAAACACTTCTTTTAAAAAGTATCGAAGAAGTATCGAAATCGCAATTCTTGACTTGGTATCAGAATCGACCCCCCATTTTGAAAAATGAATTTTAAGCCCTGGTCTTGTTTTTACAAAAAAGAAATAAGTGAAATTCAATTCAAGTGAATTTTAATTTTCTTTGATAATTTGATTGTTTTTCCACACATTTGTCTTTCGTGTCTGGTCTGGAAGTGGTTTGTGTTGTAATATTGTGCTTCACAAATCTCACTCAGTGTCTCAGGAATGGAGGGAAATGGAAAAAAATAAGATTATAAAATAGCACAAAAACCAAGACCTCTTCAGGGTCAAGAATTTGTCTGATGGCTTTGCCATACAGCTTGGATGATCTCACATCTGATCGCACTAGTTGCCAATAGATGACCGATGTCTTCCTCTCACTGGGAGTTCTTCAGCCGATAAATCACAAGGCAACTGTCTCCTTTTCTCTGTCTTTACATGTCATTTTCTTGTTGTGAGAACCAAAAATACATTATAAAATTAAACCTTTATGCCAACAAAAACAGTAATGGATTCTTAGTGGTGTAATGATGTCTTTCCATGTTATAGTTATATCTAAACTCTAAATGAAGTCTAACACCCAAGCCTAATTGCTTAGCTTAGCTGCAGTGCCTCTTGGCTAGTGGCATCCGTGGTATGGGTGGGTATCTATCTGCACTGCCAGCTGACAACATCTGTCTCGTCTCGTCTCGTCTCGTCCGGGTCTCTCACACAATAGCAGAACACAGATCAGAGGCTTGTGGGTCTGGGGAACCATTTGTTCTCTGTTGTTCTGGCCTGACTAGACGTGCTGCAGAAGAACATTGCTCGGAACATTCAGTGCATTGTTAGGAATTCCCCACAGACAGTTTAAATCCTCACTCACAGTGCTTTGTGCTTCGTGCATGGTGTCTTGTCTCAGCTTTTCTTCTCTCTATCTCTCTCTCTCCTTTTTCCTTTTTGGCTCTTTAGTATAACAGAAGAGCCTGACAGGCTCACTGTGTGACGGTCTCTTTCTCTCTTTCTTTCTCTATCTCTCTCTTGTTCTCTCTCTCTCTTTCTACTCTCCTCTCATCTGTCTATCAGACTTATAGAAAACAAAATGATGTGGACTTGTCACTTGTAGTCTTCATCTCTTCATCTTCCCATTATGAGGAGACAAGTCTACTTCATATGTGCAACCCTATGGCTCAACTCTTTAGAGTTACCATGCTGGATCATAGACTAGCATGCACACTGACAGGAAACTAGGTGTAAAACTATGCCAAGACTAGCAGATGTGTGTGTGTGTGTGTCTGTGTGTCTGCGACCTGTGTTTGTGTATGTGAGTGCGCCGTATTGAAGTGTCATCACACCTTATATATATATATATATATATATATATATATATATATATATATATATATATATATATATATATATATATATATATACACCACATCTGCCCACCTGCCCATCTGTGATTGGTCCCTCCTCACTCTCATCACTCTCCCACTGTCCTTGTGTTTCCATGGAAATTGGCCGATTCACTCCATCCCTCAGAGACCCCAGTCATTATTATAAGTGACGTTTATAATAATGTGCACACACACACACACACACACACACACACACAGACAGCTTTCTCATATACAAACATATTACACGTACACACACACACACACATTCTCACCTTTCTCATACACACACATATTACCCATACACACACACATTGTCACACTTTCTCATATACACACACACACACTTTTTTTGTCCAAACAAACACACTCTCTCACACGCACTCTGTTTATCCAACATGGCTCTAAGCAGGCTTTAAGCCTCTGATTAAACACCAGCAAGGTTGTGAAAAATGATTGTGGCTTAAGACATCATGCAAGGGCACTGTGTGTGTGTGTACGTGTGTGTGTGTGTACGTGTGTGTGTAGGTGTATGTAAGTGTGTACGTGGGTGTGTGTACGTGTGTACGTGTGTTCGTGTGTGTGTGTGTGTGTACGTGTGTTCGTGTGTGTAGGTATGTGTGTGTACGTGTGTGTGTGTGTGTGTTGTGGATGATGGATGATGATGAATTGCAGTCCGCTGCTCTGTGGGCGAGCTCTACAGCAGCAGTAGCCCTGTGCCCTGGGGCAGCTGGACCGGCCTGCCCACTCATGTGACCACACACTCACAGGCTACACACTTACATACAATCCATTACCAGAAACACACACACACACACACACACACACACACACACACACACACAAGGCCACTTACACATATTTGTTTTTCACACAGACCCAAATGCAAACATTCATTATCTCTCTCTCTCTCTCTCTCTCTCTCTCCCCCCCCCTCTTCCTTTCTTTCCCAGAATTCCTTGTTCCTTTGCATGCCTCCTCGGCTTGTTCTGAGCGTGTGCAGTGTTCGTGTAAGTGTGTGTAACCCCAGCAGCGTGGTCCTGTCTCGTGATTCCAGTAGCCATCCGCTAACAAACGACTTTAATTTCACTCTGAGAAAAAAAAAAAGATCTGGGCAGGCGGCGTGTGATCTGTGGGATAAGGGCAGCTGGGTCAGATCCTGGTGCAAAAAAAAAGTGGCCACTCGCAGGAAACCGAAACTGAAGGAGGTCAGCTCTGTTTTTAAATCTTTAATTAGCTCGCTAATTGAGTGTGATAATAGCCTGTGTGTGCAGGGCTGAGATGTATTAGCTCCCGTTTGTCCAGTTGCTGTAACGCGAAGCGAAGTTCAGGATGGCTAACACGTGGGGCATGCTGTGGTCATGGAGATCACAGGGTCACTCCTCGGACTTCAGCTGCCTCCTTTTCCCTATTTCTAGATTGTTCTCCCTTCTACTGCCTCTTTTACTGCTGCTTCCTACTGGACAATGAGTAGCCCCTCTTTTCATCTGTCCATGTGACTCTGCTCTCTCCGTTCTGCACTCCCTCTCTCTCTCTCTCTCCCCCACCCTCGCTTTAATCTCCCCATTTTTATTCTCCATCCTACACACACACACACACACACACACACACACACACACACACACACACACACACTCACTTACTTACACACACAACTCACACATAATTATGCATACATCCGCCTCATACACATGTTCTAAACAGATGCCAAATATGCATGCCTGCTTCTGTGGAACAGAATGGTGTTGTTCCTCATCAAGTTATAGACTTGGCACAGGGAACACACACACGCATACACACACGCATACACACACGCATACACACAGGCATACACACACAGACACTCACAAGCACGCAGTCATTGGACAACAGTTACTAAACTGTTCAGGCATTCTGTCCACAACACTCTCCTACATGCAGTAACAAGCTGTGCTGTCGCGCTGATACAACCCCCTCACTCAGTTTGAGTCCCACTCGTATTTATTCTCTCTCTCTCTGTCTCTCTCTCTCTCCTGGTGGAATAAGAGGGGTTCTGTTCTGACTATCCATGTGTTTCTTTTCTCTCTCTCTCCTTTACCATTTCCTCCTTTTGGTTTGCCATAGTCAGGGGAGATTTGTGAGATGGTCTCGAATGGTGTGTGTGTGTGTGTGTGTGTGTGTGTGTGTGTGTGTGTGACAGAAATGGAATTGGAATCCGGTGGTGTACCTGTCCTGTCTCTCCTTTCTCTTTCTTGTCCTCCTTTTATTCTCTCGATCTCTCTGTCCCTCTCTCACTACACTCTCACCCCTGATTGGATGCTGTTTCCATCCCTCTGCACCTCTGTCACTCTCTAGCTTCCTGTTGGCTCTGCCCCCCCTCGCCTGAGTCCTGGAACACAAGCCCCATGTTGGACACATTCTTTTCTCATTCCCTCTTTCATTAAAAATTAAACTTCGATCAGGCCAATCACATCGTGTATAGAGTAAGTAGGCGGGCTTAACACAATGATGGCATAGTTGTGACGGTTCGGCGTGAATTCCCTGCTACTTGAAAACAAAGCAGATGGATGCTGCTGCTGGCGAATAGCGCGACACGAGTTAAGCTTTTATTAAGTTGGCAAAAGTTTGATCAACTAGCGAACTAACTAGCTCTGCTGGTGGGAAAACGCATGGGACTCATGAGTTAGTGCTATCCTATTGCGTGCAGAGTAAATTTGAAAGACAACCAATTATCTCGCCCCTCTTTTTCACTCCTTCAGAAAATATTGATTAGATTTTTGATTAGATCAGTGATTTGCATGAAAACACAATGGTCCATTTGTGTGTGTGTTTTTAAAACTACAACTGCTTAAGATCTTATCGTTCTGAGGGCATAAAAAAGTACACACACACACAGAGATTTTAGGCATGTGGTGGTACGATCTTCATATTATGACCAATCTTCATATTTTAATTCCAATGTCTGATGCTGTTGGTGAACTACATTTGAGCAAGCACACGTTTGCAGTTTCTCATGGAAATGTAAGTCTTTAAATTCCCCCCCCCTCTCTCTCTCTCTCCACAACTACAGTTGAGCAAGCACACTTTTGCAGTTTCTCTTGGAAATGCACTCCATATAATTTTCTCTCTCTCTCTCTCTCTCTCTCTCTCTCTCTCTCTCTCTCTCTCTCTCTCTCTCTCTCTCTCTCTCTCTCTCTCTCTCTCTCTCTCTCTCTCTCCCTCCCTCCCTCTCTCTCCCCGTCTCCACAGACGGTACCCCCTGCTCTGTGTGGCGGCTAGCAGCATCATGTCCACCATGGTGTGTCCGACCCGCGGGGGCGGGTGGGGGCGATGAGAAGCTGGAGAAGCTGTCCCAGGAGGAGATCATGGCCAGCACGCGGCTGGTGGCCCAGGGCCTGGAGGCGCTCCGCAGCGAGCACAACGCCATCCTGCACAGCCTGGTGGAGACCATCCGCTGCCTGAAGAAGGACGAGGAGGCAGCCTGGTGCGACGAGAAGTCCAGCCTGCTGCGCAAGTCCGTGGAGATGATCGAGCTGGGGCTCGGGGAGGCACAGGTGCGTGTGTGTGTGTGTGTGTGTGTGTGTGCGCGCGTGTGTTTGTTTGTGTGTCAGTATGTTTGTTGCTGTGGTGTATGAAGGTAGGTGTGTGTGTGTGTGTGTGTGTGTGTGTGTGTGTATGTACATGCTGGGCTGGGCCAGGAGGCTGTGTGTGTGTCAGTGTGTTTGTTGCTGTGGTGTATGAAGGTAGGTGTGTGTGTGTGTGTGTATGTACATGCTGGGCTGGGCCAGGAGGCTGTGTGTGTGTGTCAGTGTGTTTGTTGCTGTGGTGTATGAAGGTAGGTGTGTGTGTGTGTGTGTGTGTATGTACATGCTGGGCTGGGCCAGGAGGCTGGTGTGTGTGTCAGTGTGTTTGTTGCTGTGGTGTATGAAGGTAGGGTGTGTGTGTGTGTGTGTGGAGGCTATGTGTCTGTGATCTCAACGTTACCCCCAGTAAGCTCCTGAATGCATCCACATCACACAATCCCCAACACTCTCTAAACAGGGGTCGATATCAGTGGCACCATACATAACCTCATAACTGTAACCTCACCTGTGACCACCTCCCACCTGTCTCCCAGGTGATGATGGCGCTGTCCAGCCACCTGAGCGCGGTGGAGTCGGAGAAGCAGAAGCTGCGTGCGCAGGTGCGGCGCCTGTGCCAGGAGAACCAGTGGCTGCGGGACGAGCTGGCCAACACGCAGCAGAAGCTGCAGAAGAGCGAGCAGAACGTGGCCCAGCTGGAGGAGGAGAAGAAGCACCTGGAGTTCATGAACCAGCTCAAGAAGTACGACCAGGACGTCTCGCCCACGGTGAGTAGTGTACACACACACACACGCATACACACACACACACATACACACACACATACACACACACACACACAGGCGCGCGCTCACACACGCATACACACACACACACACACACACACGCATACATGCATACACACGCTCAAGAAGTACGACCAGGACGTCTCGCCCACGGTGAGTAGTGTACACACACACACATACATACACACACACACACACACACACACACACACACACACACACACACATACATACACACATACACACACGTTATTGAAACAAGCTCACAAAGTACAACCACTAGGATGCCTCGCCTTTGGTGAGGGATATAAAATTCAAATACATTCAAATGAGCTCTACTGTATTCGCATGGGCCAATGTTGTTCGCATTGCTAAAACAGAGCAAGGTTTACATGCATACCAAGTGCAGCATGGTCGGCCACACGCACACACAGAAACACACAGAAACCTGTTAATTACTCAGGTGTCAATTAATGATTGCGCCTCTCCACACATGTGACACACACACACACACACACACACACACACACACACACACACACACACACACATTCTGTCTATCTCCCCTCCCCTCTTCTTTCTCTAACTGGGTAAAAAGGCTGTCCTGACAGTGCAATCTATCAACTTCCTCCACTCTTCCTCCTCCTCCTCCTCCTCCTCCTCCTCCTCTCCACCCCTCTCCTCTCCTGTGCTCCATGTTAAACGCGTGGAGCTGCCCATCCCCAGGGGGAGGTCTGCTTGCTCTCGGCTACTGTGTCACGCTCCTCCCACACTAAGGAGGAGACGCCATCGATTTTTTCTCTTTCCCGGAAAGAGGAGTCCCTTAGGAGAGGGAGAGGGAGAGGGAGGGAGAGGGAGGGAGAGGGAGATAGAGGGAGAGAGAGGGGGAGAGAGAGGGAGAGAGAGGGAGGAGAGGGAGAGAGAGGGAGAGAGGAGAGGGAGAGGGAGAGGGATGGAGAGAGAGAGAGGAGCTACCATCTCTCTCTAATTAATTCACTCTCTCACACATACACACAAACACATACACACACAATTTGTCTCTCTCTCCCTCATACACACCACACACACTTTCTCTCTTTTATCTTGCTCTCCACACATCCCTGCAGTGATTTCTTTCTTTCTCTCTCTCTCTTTCTCTTTCTCTCTCAGTCCCTTGATGTATCCCCTCACTCCCTCCATCCCTCCCTCCTGTAGCCCATTAAGTTCCGTATATCATTTCCACTGTGTATTAGTGCTGATACATGACCGATCACTGCCCATATTTCCCTCACTCTCTTACCAGCTCTCACAGTGAACGTTCTCCCTTGAAATATATCCTTCATCCAGCTTGGCTACTCCCTCCTCCCCCACTTCTTTCTCTGTCATCCCTCTCTCTCTGTCATCTCTCTCTCTCTCTCTTCTCTCTCTCTCTCTCTCTCTCTCTCTCTCTCTCTCTCTCCTCTCTCTCTCTCTCTTAGCATCTTTCATCCATCATTCTCTCCTTCATAGAGTGTATTCTCATAAGCCCTAAGGGGTGGGCAGCTCTGTTTCCTCTCTCTGTCTCGTTTCTTTCTCTATGATGCTCTACAAGATGTAGGTTTTTGAATCGTTAAGTATTTAAATGCGATGGTGAACTGAAGTACACAAAGTAGTACACAAAACACTAGTTTCACATCTAAGTACAACAAACACATGTTTCACACCTAAAAATGTATTAAACGGCATAAACATTATTTTGTTGTGTAGTTTATTTTTCCTTGCCTTTATTTCACCCTACCATGGTGCTACACACAGTCAGTCAAGCAGCAGCTCCAAACTGACTCAAATTCACTTTTACTTCTTCACATATCAGACATTATTTTTTGCAATGCTAGCAACAGTCTTCTACTTTCATTCCTCTCCTCTCTCTCTCTCTCTCTATCTCTATCTCTCTCTGTAGAGATGGAAGAGGAAGAGGCTGCTATTGACCTGACATTCACTCTAGGCCCCCAATAAATCATCCTCCAGCCCCCATTCTCCTCTATGACATTCTTAACACTTCAAAAGACATTTGTGACCTTTTAAAAAAGACATTTATAACACTTTGAAAGACATTTATTAGGTGTCAACAAAATAGGGAAATATATGAACCACGTTTTAAGGCTGTCAGCCCTGCATGTGCCTATTCACATACTGCAAATAAGAAGGTCATTTCTATGTAAATGGGGAAGGGACCTGTTTAATTACTGGCCCGTCTGGAAATAGACCTCAGTCCCCCCTTTTTAGAGAGCTAGTTAAATATTTAACAAGCTTCCCCTTTGAGGTAACGAGCATGTCAAAGAGTGATGTGAAGGAGCAGGAAATGGCGTCGTCATTGTGAACGCTGTTGTGATTATTATGGGATGTTGGATCGTTCATTGGCTTTTCACTTGGTCTTTCACAGCAGAGGAGAAGGTGGGGGAGACCCCCAAGGACTCTCTGGATGACCTGTTCCCCAACGATGACGATGACCACGGACCAGGAAGTAAGCAGCATGCTGTAGCCAAGGCCTTCCTTACATAATCATGCTAGAACTATGCATAGAACCGTGGGTTTGATTGGTGTCATAGAACTGCGGGGTTAATTGGTGTCATTGGGCCTGTCAAAATCAATAGAACTGCCTAATTATGGATGCAAATTGAAATGATTAATTATTAATGCAAAATGGATGTGTTTGGACAATTCTGTACCTGTGCTTTTTCCTCAGTTTTGTTTCATATGACTCTCATGCTTTCACATTCCAATCATCCATGCTCTCTTCCTTCCTCCCTACTCCTTAATCTCTCCCTCCCTCCCTCCCTCCTTCTCTCTCTCCCTCTCTCTCCCTCCCTCCCTCCCTCTCTCCCCCCGTCTCCTTCAGTGCCCCAGCAACACAACAGCGCTGCGGCGGCAGCGGCCCAGCAGGGCGGCTACGAGATCCCGGCGCGGCTGCGGACGCTGCACAACCTGGTGATCCAGTACGCCTCGCAGGGCCGCTACGAGGTGGCCGTGCCGCTGTGCAAGCAGGCGCTGGAGGACCTGGAGAAGACCTCCGGCCACGACCACCCCGACGTCGCACCGATGCTCAACATCCTGGCCCTGGTCTACAGGTGAGCCGTGTGTGTGTGTGTGTGTGTGTGTGTGTGTGTGTGCAGATCTGGTCTACAGGTGAGCCGTGTGTGTGTGTGTGTGTGTGCAGATCTGGTCTACAGGTGAGCCGTGTGTGTGTGTGCGCAGATTTGGTCTACAGGTGAGCCGTGGGTGTGTGTGTGTGCGCAGATCTGGTCTACAGGTGAGCTGTGTGTGTGTATGTGTGTGTGTGTGTGTGCGCGCAGATCTGGTCTACAGGTGAGCTGGATCACTGGCAGGCAGGGCGAGAGTTAGGGGTGTGCATGTGTGGGAGTGCGTGTGTGTGTGTGTGTGTGTGTGTGTGTATTTCAGTGTGTGTGTGTGTGTGTGTGTCTACAGGTGAGTGCTTAGGTGGGGGAGAGTTAATAGTGAGAATTTGTGTGCAACTGCATGTCGTGTGCATGTAACCTGCCGTCACTTGAACACGAGAAAGGAAAGAAAGAAAACACCTGTAGGGGAGCAAGTAGGGGATCTTCCTGGTGTCCAGTTCCATACCTGACCTGTGTGTGTGTGCGTGTGCGTGTGCGTGTGCGTGCTCTGGCGCGCGGCGCGTGTGTGTGTGTGCACGCGTGTGTCCCTTGGTGTCCAGTTCCATAACATGACCTGTGTGTGTGTGTGTGTGTGTGTGTGTGTGCCACGCGTGTGTCCCTTGGTGTCCAGTTCCATACATGACCGGTGAGAGTTAGGCGTGTGTGTGTCTGTGCGCGTGCACGCGCGTGTCCCTTGGTGTCCAGTTCCAGACACAATGAGCACTTTCACTTCTCCCAGTTCACCACACACACACACACACACACACACACACACACACACACACACACACACACACACACACACACACACACACACACACACACACACACACACACAGCATTGCTGTCCCTCAGCTCACAGAGAGAGGGGAAGCTTAAATATTTAACTAGGTCGCTAAAAAGGTCACCAGTGTCTGTGTCCCGGGGGAAAGTGATAAATCTGGACTCTTCCTCCTCGTGGCCATCCTCCTCACTTGGAGTTTCAAACGTCAATATGAAACAGATAGTTTTGAAATCTTTTGAACATGGTGGTTGACAGTTTGTTGACACTCTATAAGTGTCTTTGCTAGAATGTTAAAAGACGTGTTGTGAGTAAAATGTTACAGGTGTGTGTTTTAAGTGTTGTAATAAAAGTCAAGTGTGTGTTGCATGTTGAAGGCGTGGTTGTGAGTAGCGCTAAGCAGTCTCCTCATCTCTGTTTGCACACAGAGACCAGAACAAATACAAAGAGGGCGGCCCACCTGCTCAACGACGCCCTGTCAATCAGAGAGAAGACCCTCGGCAAAGACCACCCAGCGGTGAGCACACACACACACACACACACACACACCACACACACACACACACACACACACACACACACAGTCACAGTCACACACCCCTACATTGACACTCCCATAGTGACACTGCGATTACAGTTCTTAGCCAGTCAAGGCACTGATTGCACAGTAAAGAGTTCAAAGGCTTATTACATGGGTGTAAACCCGTGACTGCCAAACTCGAGACGGCATATTTCCATGTTTACCACTCCACGTGAAACAGTCCTCAGCTTCAGTTCCAAGTAACCTCAGCGCCATATAGTTTTATGTTGCTAGAAGACCACACTCTTTCAAATAAACATATTCATCTTCATAAAGAATATGAGGGTTATGAGAGTGAATGATGACTGACTGTAAAGCCTAACCCATCTACCGCAGCCCACTTCTGTTATGGGGTAGTTGCTTTACGTTACGTAAAAAAACAATATTTTGGTCAATATTGAGATCATGGTATTTTATTCAACTTAATTCCAAATATTTTTCAACTGAAAAACAAATATCAAATGCATGCTTAATTTGTTACTCAAGACAAAGGGGGAGCATTGTTGCAAATGGAATGCTTCAAAATAATTTGTATATTTCAGCGACATTTTCACAATTGTTGAAAGCCATAATGGACGATTAATTGATGGATTTGATTAATTGCTCAGCCCCTAGGGAATTGGCTAATATATAAACTTTATTACAGGCTCAAGGCCCACAGAATACAATACTGTACACAGATCAACACAGATCGATAATGCTAATGGATACTCAGCCCTAGCGGCTAATGCTAATGGATACTCAGCCCTAGCGGCTAATGCTAATGGATACTCAGCCCTAGTGGCTAATGCTAATGGATACTCATCCCTAGGGGAGCGGCTAATGCTAATGGTTACTCTGTCTCTCTCAGCCCTAGGGTAACGGCTAATGCTAATGGTTACTCAGCCCTAGGGTAACGGCTGATGCTAATGGTTACTCTGTCTCTCTCAGCCCTAGGGTAACGGCTAATGCTAATGGTTATTCTGTCTCTCTCAGCCCTAGGGGAGCGGCTAATGCTAATGATTACTCTGTCTCTCTCAGCCCCTAGGGTAACGGCTAATGCTAATGGATACTCAGCCCTAGTGGCTAATGCTAATGGATACTCATCCCTAGGGTAACGGCTAATGCTAATGGTTATTCTGTCTCTCTCAGCCCTAGGGTAACGGCTAATGCTAATGGATACTCATCCCTAAGGGAGCGGCTAATGTTATTCTGTCTCTCTCAGCCTTAGGGTAACGGCTAATGCTAATGGTTATTCTGTCTCTCTCAGCCCTAAGGGAGCGGCTAATGCTAATGGTTACTCTGTCTCTCTCAGCCCTAGGGTAACGGCTAATGATAATGGATACTCAGCTCTAGTGGCTAATGCTAATGGATACTCATCCCTAGGGTAACGGCTAATGCTAATGGTTACTCTGTCTCTCTCAGCCCCTAGGGTAACGGCTAATGCTAATGGTTACTCTGTCTCTCTCAGCCCTAGGGTAAAGGCTAATGCTAATGGTTACTCAGCCCTAGGGTAACGGCTATTGCTAATGGTTAACTCTGTCTCTCTCTCTGTTGCTGTGCAGGTGGCGGCCACCCTGAACAACCTGGCCGTGCTCTACGGGAAGAGGGGCAAGTACAAGGAGGCAGAGCCCCTCTGCAAGAGGGCGCTGGAGATCCGAGAGAAGGTACGGCAAGCCAGAGGGTCCAAATGCATGCCTCAAAACTCAATAGTTTAGTTCTTGAGTTGTCGAACTGCTGCAAACAAGAACGCATGAGCAGAGTTGTTTGATGCCTTATTTGAATGGCCCACAAGAACACATACACACACAATGTCATACACACATAGACACACATACACACACATGCAACAGA
>NC_055965.1:16607736-16810236 GCF_018492685.1 Alosa sapidissima | reverse complement strand
TCAGTGCCCAACTTTACAGAGGGCAGTCATACAGTCTTAAAATGGGCCGTGGAGGACAATTTCCCACTTAATATGAAATATTTTCAGATTTGACAATATATCTCATTCTCGACACAATTGAATTTCCCCTTGGGGATAAAGTATCTATCTATCTATCTATCTATCTATCTCTCAATATTCTTCTTTCGAGAACTGCTGTACATGTCTAACAGTACAGGTACTGCACACAGCTGGACATACAGTAGAAAGTTAATTCACTGAATGTGGTCAGGTTGGACACTGCACTCGCTTGCCTCTTGTGTGGTGCCTCTTGTGTGGCCGTGTGTGTGTGTATCTGTGTGTCTGTCTGTCTTGCCAACTGACCACAGACGTCCTCACCGGTTGACTCATCGTCTCCGTGGAGACAGGGCGTGGCCTCCTGCACTGTAAATAGCAAACAGCAGCTGCCAGAAAAGCACAACACACACAAACACACGCACACACACACACACACACACACACACACACACACACACACACACACACGCGCAGTACAGCCCTGACTGCCCTCATTCGTCATGTCCACTGCAGTGTCTCGCTCCACACACTCGGTCAGAAATGAAGACGGCCTGGGGTGCGTTTCCCAAAACCATAGTTGCTAACTAAGTTAACTAAGTTAGCAACTTTGTTGGTTGCAATGCAATAACAGGTTAGCAATTATGGTTTTGGGAAACGCACCCCGGTATGGCCTTTGTGTAGCCCATGTGCCAACTTAAACTTAATTTATAGACATGAAAAGGCCAATATGGACATAGCACGTAGGTCCATATGCTTTTAATCCAGTTGCCATGTTTAATAAAAAGGCTTTTTTATTATCCTCCTAAACAGAGGGCCTTTGTTACGTTCCTTTTCTTGACTTCATCTATAGCCATGTTTCTTGAGACTAGAGTTTTCTGTAAGAGACTCCATTCAACATTGAGCTTAAAAATCAATTTGATTTGCTGCCTTTACACTTAAAGAATGCAGCATACGCCATACATTGCCACAAAGTTGACCATAAAATTTGTATGTTTTCCACGAAAGCTGCAAATGAGCCAGTTTATAAACAAAGATGTTCCCTGAAGCCTTGAAGAGAGCAGTAATGGCCTCACAATGCTTCACTAATGAGTGCAGGGTTAATCAATGAGACCATTAGTGCTGCACAGCAGGCGATTCCCTGAGGAGTGACTGCTTGGTGTCATGGGGTGTGTTTGTGTGTGTGTGTGTGTGTGTGTGTGTGTGTGTGTGTGTTTGTGAGTGACTGCTTGGTGTTGGTGTGTGTGTGTGTGTGTGTGGGGTGCTCTTTGTGTTGTGTCATTGATCTGCCGGTAATGCATTGTGTTGATTTCCTTGCACTGTTTGATGTGTGATTCATTTGTCTTTCTTTGTTCTCTTTCTCTGTCTATCTCTCTATCTCCCGTTTCTCTCTGTCTTTCTATCCCTCCATTTCTCTCTCTGTTTTCTCTCTCTCTCTCTCTCTCTCTCTCTCTCTCTGCATTAGGCATAAGCCAATGCAGCCCCCCCTCCTCCTTCTCTCCCTTCCTATCTGCCACCAATCAAATCAAACTTCAATCATGCCAGTCCAATCAAAAGGGATGATGTGTGTCGTATCCGTGTGTCTTCTCCGCCTTCGTCTTCACCTTCCTCCTCCTCCTCCTCCGGCGCCGCCCATCCCTCTGGACATCCGCCCGTCTCCGAAACCTCCAAAGATGGAAGAGAAGAGAGGAGAGGAGAGGAGGAGAGGAGTGTCTGAGATTGCTGCAGCTCCAGCTTGCGTTGCTCGTGTCTGCCTGTCTGATCAACATGTGGGGTGGGGCCAGGGGCTTCTGTCTGTTTCACCTCCGCTTGATTCTTCTTCTTCTCCTCCTCTTTGTATAACCTTCTCTCTCTTTATCTCTCTCTCTCTCTCTCTCTCTACCCCTCTGTCTCCCTCCACTAATGTACCTGCATCATGACTAATGGCACATTCCTGATTGCTCTGTAATGCCATGTGATGTTGGATCACACATGTCTGTGTGAAGTGCATGTCAAATCACGCAAGCCAACCACTAGCAGTGACCTAATATATCAACACCCCTGTCCCCGGACCAGATTGTGTAGTGTACATAATGTGTAATATTAACCTGGTTCAAATTAAGCCTTATGTTCAAATATGTTTGTATTACATAACTTTGTGTTGTGTTGGCGTTGCAAATTTGCCAGTGTGTAGACTTTTGTTGTCAAGAATCATTAGGTTTGTGCTCCAAAGGTTTTATAAGGGTACGATAAACAAAACAAAAAAACCTGTGTTTTGGCAAATAATCCTATGCGCTTTATACACATTGTGTCTTCATGTTTTTGGTCTTTATACATTTTTGCTGAAAATTCTCACAATGTGCATGCAATGCATAGGGACGATGACGAGCATTGTATTTTGGTAAACTTACCTGTAGAATCAGATCAATAGTCACTATTGCATGTCGGGGAGCCTCTTGAAAGATTGACAACAAAAAGCTACAACTTTAACTGTAAGATGCCCACATTTTTTAGTGTCAAAATATTTCTTTGCATCACAAGTACAATTAGGGATCATGAGAGGACCAGTTTAACTGGTCTGTTTTTCACTCACTCATACTCTGAGATTTTGCTGCAGGCAGTTTGTTTATGTTTTTTGTTTTGATGTTTTCCAGTGGTTGATCTCTTAATTTAATGTCCACAAATAATTCTGAACAGGAAACCACTACCTAGGTGCCTATAATTTTATCCTGTATTTTGGGTTAACAGTATTAATGGTGGTTATTTTTTATTATTATTATTATTGTTATTGTCATTATTATTTTGCTATTGGATACAATATGTGTCTATATTATATTCTAAAATAGTCCTAGTGTAAACGTAACAAGTGTAATGTGTTGAATAGTATTGGTCTATTGATCTATGTCATGTAACGCGTTCTCAGTAAACCATGGGCACTTGCGGAGCAGGGGACTTTTATGGAACAAAGTTCTGGATGTAGTGGTAGAATGTTAGAATGAGCATGTCGTATCCGTTAGGGTTCTTAGACTAGCATAGATCACAGTTGAGTTCCACAGGAGAGATTCCTCTCCTCTTTGGGTTCTGCTATAGAATGATGCTTGTGCAATAAAGGCAGATGAGAAGAGATAATTGTTTATGTTTACGTGAGGCTGAATAAGGAAGAGTTTGTGGACTAGCAAAATAGTCCTCTGATTGTTTGTTGTTTACAAAGACTTTTTTTATCTTTATTTCAATATTATTTTCTTTGACAGACCTAATCATTTAAATTTTCCAAAACCAGAACTTTAGTGTGTTGACTGTTGGATTACCGGTTCTGATTGTTGCCAAGATAAGCAGCATCTCACAGGCTTTACTCTATATTTCATTCTTGAGGGTCAAAGGTAGTAGATAATTACTAGTAATACTAATTAGATAATCAAAGTGATCCTCTGTGTCTTACACACACACACACACACACACTCGCTTACAGCTTTTGAAACTCCTCAACTACCAATCATATTTCATTATGGAGGGCTTTGTTGTACCAAGGATTTAAAGGGACTGTAGAGAACTGTAACAAAACAAATAAATAAACAAATAAATTATCTGTTGGCTCATTCAGCTCTGAGTAAAATTCATTCATTGTGTTCAGAAAGAGAAAGCATGTGGTGAGAGGCATACTGTAAGTAGCTCTACAGCTCTCTGAAGACTTCCAATTGCAACAGCTTACAGTGTAGCCAACAGGCCACAGGCCCTTTTACAATAGAACTGCTGACCTGCCAAAGACGCCCACCCTCATTCACCCTCTGAATATTTGGTGATTTCTTTCTCTTTTTTTTATAAACACAATCTCATTTAAGATTACATTGTGCTTAATTCTAGTGTGTGTGTGAAAGAGTTTGTGTTTGTGAGTACATCCGTGTCAGCACTTCAGCGTTTTCCAGATCTGTGAGTCGTGCTTTTTGACACTCCTCTGATTTAAGGCCGTGTTGTGTGTCAGTGCAGTTGTTTTTTGCATACACACACAAGGAGGGAAACATGCTCAGGGTACTAGACATAAAGTACTAGAGATGTGTCAGTCAGATACATAACAGTAGCACATGTATGAAGCAGCACTGTCTACAGTGTCACAAATCTCACTGACACACACATAACATGTAATATAAAACACAATTTCAATCTCATCACTCTTTCCTTATTTCTCTTCATCTTTATCTCTTTATCAGTCCTTTGCTCTCTCCCAGCATCCCAGCATCCTCTTTTTGTTGCCCCCCATGCTCTGTCTTGCCACATCCCCAAGCCATTAGAAGCCTCCTTCCCCCTTTCTCTCCGTCTCCTTCTCTCTCTCTCTCTCTCTCTCTCTCTCTCTCTCTCTCTCTCTCTCTCTCTCTCTTTCCTCTTTCAGTGTTTTATCCTGGTCTTTTCTTGGCCCTCCCCTCTGTCTCCTGTCTGATGCTGAGGCGTGACATTCTCTCCCTCCTTTTCTCTTTCTCTCCCTCCCTCTCTCTCTTTCTCCATCTCTGATTCTCGCAAAAAACATTACAAGTATCACAGGCATTGTCCCTAAATTCACCCATGGATGTTTTTTTTTTTTAATTAATAAACACAATTTGTGTCAATTTAAACACACCCTTTTGATCAACATTAAATATGAATACAGACCCAGAGTTTCTGTTCATACTGTAGTTGGCGTTTGTCGGGGCGGGCGGGCGGGCGGGCGGGCGGGGGGGGGGGGGGGGGGGGGGTGCTTAAAGCATATGTAGTATTGAAAATGTCTCTAACTAACTCTGTGGATGTGTCAAAAGTAACACAACAAGTGATGCACTTAAACTTACCCGATGTGATAGAATTTAACACAGTATGTCGGTGTGAACACTGTGGTGCTCTGAATGCTTCACATCTCTATCTCTTTCAGTGCTCATGGAGGTGTGAGCTGTTGCTTTTGTACTGTGTGAGACACTTCAAGACAACACAAATCTAATTTCCCAGTACACTGCATGTGACTTGTTTTAAAGCATAACACACAGTCCGGAACCAAAAGCTTTTAAAATGCAAATAACCCACAGGAATATTGTAGAGTGGGAAAAAAAAACATTATACCTTCACTATTCCATCAAGATGCCATTATTGTGTTATGCCAAGCAAAATGTATGGTCATGGTGACCTAAATTTGATCAAGGTGATGATGCACGATTGTTTACCTCAGCGCTTACACACACACACACAAACACACACACACACACACACACAGAAAGAGAGAGAAAGAGAGAGAGACACACATAAGCTGACCTAGATTCATCCCAAAGCTACACGTGTGTTTCCTCTACTGGCCTCATATTGGGTGTCCCTCAGGCAGCCACGAAAGCTCTGATTCTGGAACAGTGTTAACATTCTAATCCTTAATTGGCCGATGTGAGCATTAGCGCTGTGAAGACTGATCCCAGTCACCCTTGCCAGAGGCTGCTATAGGCTAAGGGAAGGTGCCAGAGAGCACTCATTCCTAATTGGGGATTGGCAGTCGCAAATGAGATTTGCAACTAAATTTAGTGAATTAATGAGTTAGGATGAAGGAAATGTATTTCACTGTTGCCAATGGAGATAAATGGGTATTGTTTTGAGTGTGCTTCAGACATGCCAGGAGTACACATGCATACTGAATTTGTATGCATGAGGAATCTGAGGAAACAAATAGGGACCATGCATAAAACATTACAGTTGTGTGTGTGTGTGTGCGTGCGTGCGGGTGCGTGTGTGTGTGTGTGGGAGTCTAAGTGTAATTTTCACCATCAGTTCAGAGAAATAACCTTGAGGGAGATTAATAAAATAGCTACCCATGAACACGCACGATAGAATGATGAAGAAACTAATAGAAGCCCTTATGTCAACAACCTGACTTCTACTGCACCCTGCTGGGAAAACATGGTACTGCATAAGCTGCTAAGCAACTGCAACAATGTACGTATCAAAGACATTTATCGATTCAGAGGTAGACTTCCATAGTCCAAAGTGAACCTTCATTTCTATATTATGTTCTATATTTGAGTGGGTGTTTATTTTGATGTGTGTGTGTGTGTGTGTGTGTTTATTGACTCTGATGCATGTGTGTGTGTGTGTTTATTGACTCTGATGTGTGTGTGTGTGTGTGTGTGTGTAGGATGGCAGCGGTGCCATGGTGAGGAGTGGTTCTCTGGGTAAGCTGAGAGACGTGCTGCGCAGGAGCAGTGAGATGCTGGTGAAAAAACTGCAGGGGACCATCCCCCCTGAGCCCCGCAACCCAAAGTAAGTCACCACCAGCCCCGACACACCTAGCACAGCACAGCAAGAGGAATCATATGCAAAAAATATCAGACTTATTGTATCATTTTCATTCTCTCTCTCTGTTTATTTTTTTGTATGTTAGTATGAAGAGAGCCGCTTCACTGAACTACCTGAACAGCAGAGACGACTCAGAATCGTTTCAGGTAAAAGGGCCCCCTAGTGGTCACTGTGCACAGTGGCGTAACTGGTTTCTGTTGTTACTGGTGGTTGTCACCTGGCTTTATCATTTCAGAAACAATGACTTCCAAAAGTAGCCACATTTAACATATTTATTATTAAAATATCTCTCTCTATCTCTCTCTCTCTCTCTCTCTCTCTCTCTCTCTCTCTCTCTCTCTCTCTCTCTCTCTCTCTCTCTCAGGGTCCAGGAACTGGCCGGAGGCTGAGGGACAGCAGAGGCCTGAGTTCCAGCACTGTGGACCTGTACACGGAAAAATGATCATCACACACACACACAGAGAATAATGACCACTACAAATATCTGAGCAGTCATGAACGAGAATAGCACTTTTTTTTTCTGATCTTGTCAAGAGCTTCATGTTTACCAAAGGAATCAGGGGCGCGTTTCCCAAAACCATAGTTGCTAAGTAACTAAGTTACTAAGTAACTAAGTTAGCAACTTTGTCGGTAGCAATGCAATTTCCCATTGCCAACCAACTAAGTTGCTAACAGGTTAGAAACTATGGTTTTGGGAAACGCACCCCAGAACGGTAACTACAAAGCAACAACAAATGTCTTCTCCATGCATAGGCCTATGACTGGCCACAATGTTCAAAGCTGTGCATGCAGTACATCTCTATGGTACATCGCACTGGGACAGACCTGACAGCGAGTGTGCAGAACGAGTATAATTACGTCCTATTGCATCTTCTATCTACTAATCATGCCCAGCAACTACACTGTGTGTCAACTCAGGTAATTATTTGACTCCACATAGCTTCCTGCTACACACTGTATGTGCCCGTGTATGCACTGCACACACACACACACACACACACACACACACACTCACACACACACACACACACACACACACACACACACTTCATATTTACGACAATGTATCGTTTTATTTGCCACTTTTGAAACACATTACCTCCCATTAAGATTGGGATATTTGATGAGCTATATAAACATTGGCACATTGTACTATTCTTTTTATTTAAATTTTTTGCACAGACTGATCTAATGAAGGTATCAGCCAAACTCAATACTTTGGTGCTGCTGCTATGGTGCTTTACATACAATCAGGGTGTGTGTCTGTGACATAGTTGTTATGGTCACATGTTTGGTGTGTTTATTTTTATTTTTTTTACACTAAATTGCATTATTTCCTCTTGTTGTAATTTGTACATCGATGATGAAATGACTTTTTCTTCTTCTTTAACCAGATACGGGTCCAGCCTACCTATCTGTATAGAATGAGTTTATTGGAAGTGTGATGCTTTTTTAAAATAAGTACTTGATTGCTGCACAGTCATGTTTTCTGTTCAGGAATATGGCAATGTTTCTATGCTACTGTGCTCTTTCCCGTAAGATGTATCTTGTCTCAAATCCATGCACAGGTGGAATTGTATGTCAACCGCTGACAAATAACGTGTTAAAATGTGTGCAAATGCTCTCTTGAATGCTTTTAAGGTTCACAGTGATTAATGACTTTGCCCGTTCAAAACAACTATTGATGAAGATTGGCTAATAAAAAATATGTTTTAAAACATAATTGTTTGCTGTGTAGTTTTCTTTCTGAATTTTCTCATTATGCATAATGGCAACTCAGCCTAACCTCATCAAAACTACATAGGCCTACCAAGCAGGCTGTGGCAGTCATTGTTTCAAAGTAAAAGCTGGTAACTCGTTTGTACGTTGTAAAATGGCAAAATCTTGTATTGTTCACGATTACATTTTAACGTGAATATATTTCATTAATTTTACCTCAGTGTAGGTTATTGGGCAATATCAATGATCCACGAAGTTGTCTGTCGTGCCTTTGTTGACTTTCCTTTTTATTTTCAACCGGAAGTGGTTTTCAGACCTCCCATTGGCAGGTCAGAAATGGTTTACCCTTACTGCAGGTGACTTTAGGTGAACATTTCACCGCTATATGTCAACCGTATCGAATGTACAACATTATCTTTACACGGAGGAGGAGAAACAAGATATGCAGTAAGTTTCAGCGCTAAACATTCTCAAACGAACTGCAGTGCTGGCTCAATCCCGCTAAAATCTCAAGCTAATGCTAGCTACCTGACTTAGTTTGTTAACAAATACCGCTGAATCACTTTGTTGCTGCAATATTGTGTAGCTAACGTTACATTTTATAGTTGATTTACACTTTTGAGTTTATGCTTTGTATTGCGATTTTATAAGAGTTTTTAAGGACCAGTGTATGCAAGCCATCTCATTGCACGAGCCCGTTAGCTAAAGCTGTAGCTACCAAAGGTAACGTTTGAATGACGTTTTTAGCGTCGGCTGCTTGTCGTTCCGCTGTCACTGGAACGACAAATAAAATTGACATATCTGCAACATATATTAGGGCTGCAATGATCGACAGGCAGAGACACTAAGGTTATGCACCACAGTATCGTGAATGAAATTGTTATGTAATGTAACGTTAATACGCACAGTAACAGTAGAGATAAGTTGGGTAACATGACGTAACGCAAAGTAAATGTCCTCAGGCCGCTGCTGTCCCAGACATCCATGTGCATATTTCTCTTTCTCAGGGTATGAAGCGAGTACGGACCGAACAGATTCAGTACGCCGTGACACAGTACCTGAAAAGGCGGCAGTATGTAGACTCGGAGGGCAACTTGAAGATTGCCAAGCTCTCGCAAACCGCCGAGGAGATGGCTGCCAACCTCAATGGTTAGAATTAGAAACAAATTCCTTTGTCTCACCTTTTTCTTTTAGTAATTTCGCCTCTTAATATACCTGTCTACATTGCCTGTTAATATCCCCCAAGACCTTGAACACACACATTCTCTGAAGCTATATGCCAACTTTTCCTATATCGTCCAACTTTTTCCATCCATCTTACTGTCTTGTGTTCTCCCCCACAGTCCAGACCGAATCCAGTTGTGCTAACATAGTCTCGGCCGCCCCGTGCCAGGCCGACCCTCATCAGTATGAGACCCAGTTCTGCAGGCTGCGCACCTTCCTCCTAGGTGAGTGCTGCAGAGTCTCTATGGAAACGTCTCTACTCTAATCCAGCTGTGGTGGACATGTTGATTAAGAAAAGATCTCTCTGTGTGGTACAACCAGAGACGGTTAATAAAGTTAAACTAAAGTATCTTTAGTACAACATGTACAATTGACAAAAGAAGCCATTTAGCAAGTTGATGACAACTGGCCTGTTGCTGGTGTTGTCTTGGTTTTGCATTACTTTTGCCTCCTTACTGCCACACTACTGTAAGTGATGGTAATGATAGTTATGGATGATGATGATTTTAAGAGATGTAGTTTTAGCTGATGGTACTTTGGACCATCACCTCTCACTGCAGCATTTAAGTGACATAGTCCTACTGTAGTTTTAGGTGATGTGGCTGACCTGTGTGTGTGTGTGTGTCTCCCCTCAGAGGCGGAGGTGTCATGGGGTCAGGAGGTGAGCCGGGTGCTCTACCCGCTGTTCCTCTTCCTGCACCTGGACATGGCGCGCTGTGGTCTCCGGGCGGCGGCCGACGGCTTCTACAGCCGCTTCCACGGCCTCTTCCTGCAGGACGCCGAGCAGAGGGCCACTGTGGAGCTGCTCAAGGGCGTGCTGACCGCGCAGGTGAGTGGGCCACGACGTCAGCGCTGCGCAAACACACACACACACACACACACACACACACACACCTGTAGACATCTGTTGGTTCGGACAGGTATCTACGGAGCCCTTATAGGGACGTGCAAACAAATTGTTTTCAAGTTTCTAGTGTGCACCAGAAACTTTTGCTTGCACACAATATTCTTTTGCATGCGCACCAGAAAAATGTCCCTTCAGGGGCTCCGTAGGTTTCTGTGTGTTTCTCTGAAGAGAAGATTCCAGAGTTCCAGTATCACTGGGAGGGAGTGGTGTCAGCCTTGGGTTGAATGGTCTAACTGTACGTACACACCGCCGCCGACTTGAGCTTCCAAAGAAGCTCTGGTCGCCCTGTCAAGGACGCTTGTCAAAAAAGTACAGGGAAGCTTTAGACGCTTTGGCCGCTCTGACGCGGCAGCATTCTACGTTCGATTATGTTCTATCTCAATACTTTATTTAAAAGCAGTCTATTCGATTGGTTGCTGGTCGTTGGTCGCTGAACCGCGTCATAGCTCATTACCATAAAGTTGACTGACTTTCTGCTTGACGCTCAAGTCGCTCAAGACGCCCAAAACGTGACGCCGACAGATTTGCCGCTTCTTGCAGCTGAGAGAAGCCGGCTTCCATTGAAAATGAATGACTTCCTGACTTTTTGGAAGCTCAAGTCGGCGGCGGTGTGTGTACGCACAGTAATCATCTCATAAGGAGATGTGTAGTCTCAAAGTGCGATTTTAGATAAAAAAAAATGCTGCTGAAGAATTTGTACTTTATACAGGAATGCATTGAATTGGCTAAGTGACATTGTCAACTGTCTTTCTGTCCTTCAATCTTTCATTTTTTTTTTCTTTCTTTCTTTCTTTCTTTCTTTCTTTTTCTCTCTCTCTCTCTCTCTGCCTCTCTGCAGGACGTGGCGGCCCACCCCAAGCTGTGCGCTCTCCTGGAGCACAAGTACGTGGTGCACCTGTCGGACGCGGCCTACAGCTACCTGCTGCGCTACCTGCAGAGCGACGACCACGGCGCCCTGTGCCGCGTGCTCAGCACCCACCTACAGCTGGAGGTCACGCCCACGCCACGCACACACTACCAGCTCTACGGCAACAACGCCGCCGCCAACAACACCTCTGCATCCAACACCTCAGGTGTGTGTGTGTGTGTGTGTGTGTGTGTGTGTCCGTGTGTGTGTGTCCGCCCGCGCAGTCGGATCGCATGCAGAGTTTGTGGGCTTAGAAGTGTTTTAGATGTTTGTAGTCACTAATTTGTTTGTTTGTTTGTTTGTTTGTTTGTTTTTGAGAAAGTTACTATTCAACTTTGAAGTCCCTGTAGCTGTGGTAAAGATAAAAACAAATGTAAAAAAATTAAAAAAGAGTCCATGAGAGTCAGGTCCAGAATATACAGCCCTGTAAAAAGAGCGCTACGTCTTCCTCCTCTTTTGTTATCAGTTAGGATTGATTGACTAAAATATGTTGAGGAAAAACCAACTGTTCCTCCTCCTGTTTAAAAACTACAGGCTCCACACCGGACGCGGCTGCTGATGGGCTGGAGGACGCCGCAGGACGTCCGGTGGCGGCGCCTCAGAGCGAGGCGGCGCTCGAGGCGCTCCAGGAGTCGATCCGGCGCGTGCGGGACGGTCCACCCTCGCTGACCACTGTCTGCTTCTACGCCTTCCGCCACACGGAGCGGCAGCTCAACGCCGCCGAGGTGTCGGCCGACAGCCGCCTGCTGGCCGCCGCCTTTGACAGCTCCGCTGTCAAGCTGTGGAGCCTCCGCGCGCGCAAGCTCAAGGCCGGACCGCACCGTGCCGACGTCAGCAAGGTCCGGCTCGCCTGCGACCTGCTGGAGGAGGAGGTGAGTGACCCACAGCAAAGCAGCTCAGAGTGGTGTTTAGGTTCTGTGTTTTAGATTGTCTGTGTCTGTGTGTTCTAGAAGGAGGTGAGTGACCCACAGCAAAGCAGCTCAGAGTGGTGTTTAGGTTCTGTGTTTTAGATTGTCTGTGTCTGTCTTCTAGAAGGAGGTGAGTGACCCACAGCAAAGCAGCTCAGAGTGGTGTTTAGGTTCTGTGTTTTAGATTGTCTGTGTGTGTGTGTGTGTGTGTGTGTGTGTGTGTGTGTGTGTTCTAGAAGGAGGTGAGTGGTGCTAACCAAAGCAAGCATGTGTATTTTAGATGTGTGTGTGTGTGTGTGTGATAAAGTTGTGTTTTAAATGCAAGTGCAGTTGAGTGATCTTGCTGTGGTTAAATATGCTGTGTTCTTAAAGCTGTCAGTAGTACTATTGGGCTCTTAAATGTAGGCAATGTCCTTTTGGAGAGGGAGAAGAGGTTGGCAACAAACTAGTGTTAGCTGCAGCAGCAGCAGTCAGAAGCAGGTGAACAGCGTCCAGCCATGTGAAAGCCAAGAGGGGATTTTTTTTTTTTCATGAAAACAAACTGAATATAAACTTTTAGAGTTTCTTGGTGTTTTAAGCCCCCAATTTTGTCTTCAAGGCAACGCTGCCTGGAAGGCGCTAGGGTTACGCATGGGTTAAGGTTACGTTTAGGATTAGGTGTCTAAGTCGACGGTGGCAGCGCTGCCTAGAAGACGACCTTGGGGGCTTAAAACACAATCGTGCTGCTTTGGAAATGCTATTGGAGCTTCAAAGTCCACAAGTGGGGGGTGGGGGTCACTTCTCAATCTGATCCTTTGGCTGTGTCTCAAACCGCATACTTCCATCAGTGCACTGCTAGTGTGCACTGAGCGCTTACTTGCTTTGTGCCCACTTTTCGATGGTAAGCACTGTCCCAATATCTGCACTATGTACTTACATACATAGTAAATACAAGTATTTCAAGTGTGCAAGTAGGCGGTTTGAGACATAGCCTCTCTCTGTGGTTCTTTCTCTGATTCTGCTTTGTTCACTGCTAGTGAGAATGAATGAATATTGATCCTCTGAATGAAATGCATTTTGTCTCAGTAAGATGCAATAGCCTAGCCATAGCCATAACTCACCATTCATTTAGTAAATTAGTCTTTTGTTTTCTCTATCTAGCCTGTTGCCTCAATAGTAATTTATCCTCTTGAATGAGTCTGTAACTCTGTTCTTCCTCTCACCCCAGGCAGATGATGAGGACGCATCGGGCAGCGAGATGCGGACGCTACGCGGACACTGCGGGCCGGTCTACCGCGCTGCCTTCCTGACGGACGGGCAGTCCGGCCGCGGTGGCGCTCCGGGCCCTGGCCAGGCGCTGCTCTCGTGCTCGGAGGACGCCACCGTGCGCCTGTGGGACCTGACCAGCTTCACGTGCGCCGCGCTCTACCGCGGCCACGCCTACCCTGTGTGGGACGTGTCGGCCAGCCCGTGCGGCCTCTACTTCGCCAGCGCCTCGGCCGACCGCACGGCGCGCCTCTGGACGCCGTCGCGCGCCCACCCGCTGCGGCTGTACGCGGGTCACCTCGCCGACGTGGACTGCGCGCGCTTCCACCCCAACTCGGCCTACCTGGCCACGGGCTCGTCCGACAAGACGGTGCGGCTCTGGAGCGCCCAGCAGGGGTCGACGGTCCGCCTCTTCACGGGGCACCGCGGGCCCGTGCTGGCGCTGGCCTTCTCGCCGGACGGCCGCTACCTGGCGTCGGGCGGCGAGGACCAGCGGCTCCGGCTGTGGGACCTGGCGTCGGGCGGCCTGGTCAAAGAGCTGCGCGGGCACACGGACGCCGTCACAGGCCTCTCCTTCAGCCCAGACTCCAGCCTGGTGGCCTCGTCGTCGCTGGACAACTCGGTGCGCGTGTGGGACATCCGGAACAGCCACAGCGGCGGAGGAGGTAGCGCAGCGTCTGGGGGCACGGGGACAGGTGGAGGTGCGGGGGCTGGCGGGGCGGCGGTGGCCGCAGCAGCAGCAGCAGCGGACGGCTCGAGCAGCGAGCTAGTGGGCCTCTACACGGGCGACACCAGCAGCATCCTCAACGTCCAGTTCATGGCCTGCAACCTGCTGGTGGTGACGGGCACGGCTCAGGAGAAACAGGAGCTCTAGCGTCGGACTCGAAAGGAAAACAACGATAAGAAACTAATTGAGACTAAGAGAGACGGGAAATAGCCAAATATACGGGCACTCCTTCCACGAATGATGCAGCTAATGTACGTCACTGGAGGACGATTGTGGGGGAGGATCGGACATCGTTTGGTTTGTTTGTCTCTTAAAGCTTTCCCATTGGAGGAGAATGCGGGGCAAAGTAGTCCTGAAGTAATGCTTGTTCCCCGGCCTTTTGCTGTCTGAC
The DNA here is from genome assembly GCF_018492685.1 of Alosa sapidissima. NCBI lineage: Eukaryota > Metazoa > Chordata > Actinopteri > Clupeiformes > Clupeidae > Alosa > Alosa sapidissima. Next base: position 16,795,881 of record NC_055965.1, on the reverse strand, counting down.
CTGGGATCAATTGAGTCTGTCTACTGAGGGTGTGAAAAGCGGAGGTTTTTCAGCTCCACCTGATCCCAGGATGGTGCCACCAGGGGGCAGCATGTCCACTACGAGTCAGCAGTAGAATGTCGGTGATCTGTTTCCATGGGAGTGACTACATTTCATTCATCCCTCTCTCTCTCCCTCAACTCAAACACCTTTTCTGTTTTGTTTGTCTGTTTTGATTTGTTTATTTGTTTTAGTCAGAGAGGTCGTAGAATGGTTGTTTTGCTTTTTGTCAGGGAAAGACATCTAACCGACTCTGCCAAAGGCTTGTTTGAGGGTGATATGCCCCAGTTTTGTACTGACTGGTGCTCAGTTGTATTAAGCCACTGTTTTCACTTCAGTTATTTGTGAAAGGAAAACACATTAATCCTCCCTTGGTTCAAGTAGAGGTCATCGCTGTATTCTTTTGTTTTATATTTGCGGCGGCGGGGGGGTTGTCGTTGTCTTGATTGATAGCTGATGGAAGTAGACTCTATAGCTATAACATCATCCCCTGATCCTTTAAGCAAATTGAATAATGAAGTTTAAGTTCAAGCTCAGCACTTAAGATATTACAATGCGTATAGTCGTTCAGCGCTCATAAAGATGGTGTGCCTTGAGGGGAGGAGGTGAGGGCCACTATGGTCATGTCTGATGGACAGATCTGTATTTGGTCGTCATAACTTGTACACACTCCTACCGGCGGTATTTCCTCAGAGGTGGTCACTGGTGTCTTTTCATGACAAACAAAAACACTGTTAATGTTCGCAGTGCAGCAAGAACGAGATATCGACTGTCTCTCTCTCGGAAGTCTATACAGTTGCATGTGTCCCATTATGTAGACACATCGGGTCTCTTATTTCTACAAGGAACCGAAATGGTAGACACCCCCTTCCCTGTCAAACTGTACATGCCCGTCTGGTCGTCATAGCGGTCTCTCCAGGCATGGTAGAAATTCACTGACTGAAACGAAACTATAAAAAACTGTTTTGTTTGTTTGCATTTCCGTCTGGGGAGGAGGGAGGTGCGATATGGATCAATGCTGGTATTTAGTTTTGGGCCCACAACCCCGTCACCACCCCGCAGATGTCACCTCAGCAGTGTTACCCATGGGGAGACTGAGTCAGGATGTCCCAGAAACCCCATGAGAACTCTCCTTACTGTATTACAAAAAGTGCATTGCTCCTGTCAATGTCTGTGTTGATAACTGTAAATATATATTTTGTAATATGTCGTGTTGTTTTTTTTTTTTTTTTTTTTTTGATTTCTGATAATTCTTTATCTGGTTGTCAGGTGTAGATATCAGATGTTATTTTTACAGGTCTAAGCAGTGATGCATTTTCTCACTGGCATAACATGTACAAAAATAAAACGATGACTGTTGACAGTGGAAAGAGTGCTTCTTCAGTAGGCGGAAAAATAATCTATTTCCAATACGTTGTATTGTTTATTTTTAAGCCTCGAGGCGCAATTTGAAACACCTTAATGTGTTAACCAACAAACAAATAGTTTATTGAACGAAAAGTTACAATGGAATGTTTAGAATGTGAGGTATGATGTCTTGATGTGCCATCAAAAGCGTTTCCCCACAACCAGAACACCACATTCCAGAACACACACACCGGTGCGCTTCCAGCCAGCCATGGAGTGACCGAGAGAATGTTCTTCCGCCCACTCACCTGTCTCGACCAACAGGGAGGGGCTGTGGGCTTTGACGGGCGCGGCAGCCATCGCCGGGGCAGGAGAACCAGTTTGTGTCGCCCTTACCTGTTCAGCTTGTCACTCAGTCTCTGTCAGGCAGTGTGTGTGTGTGTGTGTGTGTGTGTGTGTGAGTGAGACACACACCCATCTCTGGACTTCATAGTAGAGTGTTTGACGTGGCCTCTGCCTGTCTAGCACTCTCATTCATTGCGAGTAGTGGTTTTTCTCCAGTCACTCTCTTCTGCCCTTCTGCTGGTTCTAAAAGATGCCTTCCAGTTCCACGCTCAGGAGTTCCGGCACGGCCCACAAGGCTGAGAACACGCAGGTGGACGGGCGCTCCTTTGAGGAGATCCGTCAGGACTGCCTGCGAAGGAAAGTTCTGTTTGAGGACCCAGATTTCCCGGCGGTGGACTCCTCACTCTTCTACAGCCAGAGCGTGCCCATCAATTTTGAATGGAAGAGGCCAAAGGTAGGTCATATGACACTTCCGGGCCACCGTAGTGGAGAGACTGCAGGCTTTAAGGCATGGTTTGAACTTATCAATGGCCTGAAGAAGCAGCAGGGATGAAACATTTCTCACTGAATAGTCCATCTACATAATGGTTAAATATTTGGCAGATATTACACAGAATATCATGCCCACTTCAGACAAGGAAATGCTTTGTCTTTCATGATAACCTCTCAAAGCTGTCATTTCTTTCCATGAGTATTATATATCAACAATTAGTTAATTAGTTTAATAGTATTGATTGAAGTTAGAATACTTTGTCTTAAAACAGTAATGTAACACATCCATGACCTATAAATGACTAGACCGCATAGTGCACCTTTAGAAATTTCTTTACTCCATCATTAAGATGCGGAACATTGGATATTAAAAACCAACGCTGCAGCGCTTGAATGAACGCATGGTTAAAAACTGAAGTCTCCTTATCATGATAATGGGAGGGGGTCACAGTGGCTGTCCTGTCAGTTAACACATATCTGCTGTCTGCTTGTAAAAGCACATTCCATCTGGTTCAAAGTTCAGGCAGGAAAAACATGCCTGCAGATACACTTTGTTAAAGAGGACAGTGGGATACTGATATTGAATGTTAAATGGCATAAATACAGAAATAGATGCAGTGGAATATCACATCATATATATCATATCTGTTTGTGTTTATGATATCAGCAATGTTTAATTTGAGTACCTATTCACTACATCTATCACAGTGATATGTAGGCAAATATAATTTCAATTTAGTGTCAAATTGTGTGTGTGTGTGTGTGTGTGTGGGGGGGGGGGGGGTACTGAGGTGTCATCTCCACCATGGTCCAATCCAATAACCTGCCACTTCCATAAATAGGCATCATAGTGAGTTGATCTGAAGCTGCACTGACCACTGAGAGCAGTGATGACAACCCGTCTGACAATCAGTAATTGGTGTCAGATTGTCACAGACACAATCAATGCCTTTGTCACAAAAACGGAGCTCTATCTGAAAGCCACTCATCATCTGGAAGCAATGACAATGGTTTGATATAGACTGTTCAAGCCACTGTTCTCCTCATGCACTGCTTTCAAATGTAAAGGTGCTTAAATACAAACATATTATTCACATCTAAACAGGGAAGTTATTTTCTGCCTTACCCATTGGATATTTTCTCCCCATTTGTGCTGTGATATGTGTGTTTCATAAACCGGTTCTGCAGGTTGACAAGTGGGTCCTTGATTATTGACTGGAGAAGTGGCAGTGAATGAAAGAGAGAGTGTGTGTGTGTGTGGGTATGTGGGTGTCTGTGTGTGTGTGAGAGACTGTGGTGTGGTGGCACAAGAACAACATAAATACATTTACATTCTCATACATAAACACACGCACACATATTGGCACATACATGCAGTGTCAAACAGCACACATGAATCTAAACGTTCACGTACACTTCACGTGCACAAACGTCTGTTTACAGTGGGGTATATAATAATATAATATCACTTCACGTGCACAAACGTCTGTTTACAGTGGGGTATATAATAATATAATATCACATATATTTACAATAGCTACACTCAGCGGGAGCTTTTCCATAACTGTCACTGCTACATTGCTCAAGTGTTCCAACATTCTTGAACTTGAACTTTCACACACTGTATATGGCGTTGTCTGCAGGACTAATTACGGTCTGTGTGCGGTTGTATGCTCTAAAATGACTATCATCTATTTATATTTTGGCATCCTTCTTTATGCTTCCTCAAATCTCCCATGGATGAATGACAAACCACAACTTTGTGTTAAGATGGTTTGTAGTATCAGGTGTGTCTGCTAAATGTGGCCTACACACATTAGGCTGTTGGGTGCTGCAGCAATGGCTCTGAGGCATTGATGAGAGACGTGGCTGATCAGCCAACAAAGGTGCATTTCTTTTATGGGTGTTTCCTCGGCAAATGCCCCAACTCAGGTAAAGGGAATTCTGTGTGTGTGTGTGTGACTAGTTTGCAGGTCACACTCCTTTTGAATGGGACAAGTTTAAATGAAAATGCCTGGAATGCAACCACACCTTGCAAAGGCAGCGACGTGTCACTCCCATCTGGGAAAACAATAAGAAACGTGATTTCTATTTTTTTCTTGGTCCTTGTGAGTTTGTGCCCCCCAAATGTTCTGATGTTCTTGTCTTTCCTGACAGGAGCTCTGTAAGAACCCCAAATTCATCCTCGATGGAGCGAGCAGAACAGATATATGCCAAGGACAGCTGGGTACGACACACCAGACCAATGAAAATGAGCACCGCATTCTAAACACACACACATGGATTAACACAACAACACAGTCCACATGAATGTATACAAATAGGTGGTAAAAAATACCCAACTTTCTGTCCAAAAGTAACCATATAGTTTTATGTTTCTAAAAGTTACATGATGAACCTTTAATAAGCATTTTTGGAGCCATATTGCTGAAGGCAGGAAGAAAAGGGTAGGGGACTTTACCCAAATGCATTTGTTCTTCCTCTCAGGGGACTGCTGGCTCCTGGCAGCCATCGCCTCACTGACCCTCTGTGAGGAAACCTTGGCCAGAGTCGTGCCCCATGATCAGGACTTTGACCACGGATATGCCGGAATCTTCCACTTCCAGGTACTTTCACTGTGATAATCTTGGTATGCGTGTTCCCATAAAGGTTGGAAAACTTTTAATAGGAAATCAATAAACATGGAGTTCATGACTGTGGTTGAGTTCTATGTAACCTCAAGGAAGTGATTTAAAACCAAATATTTGAAGATCAACTGTAACACTGAATAACAAAAATATAGTTTGCCTTTGTATTTGTGGAAAGTCCTGCAAACATTTAATGTATGTGGCAGTTTAGATAATTATTTCCAGAAACCACACACACACACACACTTACACACACACACAGATGCAGCCCCCCCACCCCCCATCATGCCTATGTATGTATGTCTATACAAACCTAATCTTTCCTCTCCCCCCCCCTCTCCACTACCACCTACCTCCCTCTCTCCCTCCCTCAGTTCTGGAAGCACAACAGGTGGCTAGACGTGGTGGTGGATGACCGTCTCCCTGCCGTGAGGAACAGCCTGGTGTTCGTCCACTCCGCCGACAACAACGAGTTCTGGAGTGCCCTGCTGGAGAAGGCCTACGCCAAGTAAGACGCCCCAACCATCCCTCCAAGCATCACATGGGTTTGCCTACCAGATAGAGGCCATTCTCAGATTTTGGTCCATAGGCTACTATGTATAGGGACACAACTAAAAACACAATATCTCATATTTAAAAATAATAATAATTATTATTATTTGGTACTTCCAAAACACAGGTGGCATATAAGAAATGACAAAACATACAAAATGGTTTAACAGATGCCTCTCCAGTTGTTGATATTCTGGTGCCAAGTAAACCCAAGTCATGCAGTGTTGTTAATGTCCTGGGGCTAAAGAGTGTTGTTAATGTCCTGGGGCTAACCAGTGTTGTTAATGTCCTGGGGCTAAAGAGTGTTGTTAATGTCCTGGGGCTAAAGAGTGTTGTTAATGTCCTGGGGCTAACCAGTGTTGTTAATGCACTGGGGCTACAGAGTGTTGCTACTGTAATGTCCTGGGGCTAACCAGTGTTGTTAATGTCCTAACCTGTGTTGTTAATGTCCTGGGGCTAACCCAGGGGTTTCCAAACTTTTCCACGACAAGGCCCCCCAAATACCACTAGGTTCTGGCCAAGGACCCCCTTGATGTGTTATTAAACCCATCGATAATACTACGGCAAATGTAAAAATACATTAAGCTAATCCTAATAATTATTTTAGCAACAAGCACTTCGCGATGGAGCATACAGTGTGTAAAAATTGCATTTGGGGTTTTCTGCTATATGAGAGCTATCACTCTACTATTATTCCCATTATCATGGAAAATATAATGTTCAGATATGCGACAAATTATTATAATGGCATTGTATAACAACCAATCATAGTAATAGGTATATTTAACATTTTTCAAATGTATTTATTTGTTGCTTTTATTTTTCCTTCCAACTTGCTGAGGCCCCCCTGGCACCCTCTCGCGGCCCCCACTTTGAAAACCACTGGGCTAACCAGTGTTGTTAATGTCCTAACCCAGGGGTGGGCAAACTTTTTGGCTCAAGGGCCACATTGGGTTTTGAAAACTGGCCGGCGCCCCCCCCCCCCCCCCCCCACACACAATATGAATTGCTTAAAAATGCTGCTAATTTTATGCTGTTTAACAAATGTATAAATTGTGCACTGTCGCTTTTAGACAGTCGCTTTAATTCACGTTTATTTGATCTTCTGCCTGCTCCGCTATGGCTATCGCTGTACTGGGCCCTCTCACAGTTTTTAAATGGTCAGTAGTGGGAACTACTGTTGCCTTCAAAGTTTCTTATAAGAAGGAGATATCAATTATCAACAATGACAAGCGAGCTGGAACCTGCGGCTCTCTCTCCCTCTTGTGAGTGCAGACGCGTTCCCAATTAAATGGATCGCATATAATGTTCACGTTAGATCTGCTGCAAAGGAGATAACTAAGAGTTAACTTAGTTTAACATGATGTTATCTCTATTTAACATGATGTTTTGACATTGACATAATGTTCTCTAAGGAGAGTGAAAAGCAGTTTAAAGCTAACCAACGTCGTCTCTATCGCAGGAAAAAAATAGCGAGCAGCCTGATAACCAAATGAAATGCTCGGCGGGCCGGATGAAAGTGCTTGGCGGGCCGTAGTTTGCCCACCCCTGTCCTAACCAGTGTTGTTAATGTCCTGGGCTAAAGAGTGTTGTTAATGTCCTGGGGCTAATCACCATGGTGTCCTCCACAGGATGCATGGCAGCTACGAGTCTCTGAAGGGGGGCAGCACCATGGAGGCCATGGAGGACTTCACCGGCGGCGTGGGTGAGAATTACGACACCAAGAAGGCCCCGGACGACCTCTTCCTCATCCTCAAGAAGGCCCTGGACAGAGGCTCCATGCTGGGCTGCTCTATCGACGTGAGTTGGGGGACTCCAGGGAGTTGCTCCAAGGGGCGACTGTTTCTGTAGTTCACTATAAGCGTCTGAATACATAACAAATAATGTACAATGCAGAGGAAAAATTTCCTTCAGGACATGTTTAATGTCCACAACATTTCCTTCAAGGACATGTTAAATGCAGACAACAAATTTCCTTCAGGAAAAAAGAAGTAACTTATACCAGGCAAGCCTGATGCTTTTTCTCTACGAAGCTCCCCCTACCGTCTGTAGCCTACGTGTCGATACGTGTGCGAGCTCTCGCTCTGTCTGAAGCTCTTTTCCCTTTCTTTGCATCTTCCTTCAAGGGTTTTCGCTGCTTATTCGCCGGCTCTGCCATTATATAGCCTGACGTAGTCATACTCAATTCTAGTCAGAATATGAGTCTGATACTGCTCCATTGGGACGTAATTATGGGGCGTGTTTTAACCGATACAGGGGGGAATGCCTATGCACCACTGCACTGGTTGGCAACCAAAGCAACGAAATAGCTTACCGTGAGATGTAGGAAGACAACACACAAACCATCCTTCTTCTCCACAAATGCCTTAACATTGTTTTCTGGTCTTTTGTAAAAGTTAGTGGCGTCAATAACTCCTAGCCTACAACACTCATTAGTGAAATCTAAGAGAAACGTAGGCCTATTAGGAAATTAGGAAAAAAAACTGATAGCATATCCCCTCCATTTTTAAAAATAATTCTGTTGAACACTGATATGCTACAAACATGTTAAACAGCTGGATAAGGCTGTCGCAAATTCCTCGAACAGGTGGTCAATCAGAGATTTCAAACGAACGAGGGAACATGTCGCATTGCAACAGTGCTGTTCTCCCTTGATGATCAAGTGAAACCACGAGTTTTCCCACATCTCAACTTTGGCCAAAGTTTTCAGAAATAATCGTTTTCAGTGATAAAACCTCATTAAATAATATGCATTTTCCATATGGGCTCTTAAAAGCCATGTATCCTTCTAGACACAGTGTTTTTGTTTAGCCTAAAACATAAGCCTAATCTAAGCGTGCTCAGATGACGTGATAGACCAGGCGCTGTTGCTCACCTGTCAATCATCGTAAAGCCCGATTTGATTGGTCCGCCAGATCTAGGGTGAGCATACTTGCCCCACAATGGAGCAATGCCAGACCGAACTTCCCGACCTCAAATGTTGTGGGCGGGACTAAGTTCGGAATGGCACCGAGGCTAGCCATTATACACACGTTTGCAACAATCGCTAGCGTTAAGTTAGCCTGCCTCTATACTGAGGATGCAGGATGTAAACTGATCCTGCTTCTCGCAATGTCTGAGACTTTGTGAGACTGAATAGTCTGAACTGAACTGAATCCGGCAGCCAAATGCCATAATTTAGGTGAACCTGGTTTTGTCGGTTAAAGTTTTTTTTTGCTGTTTCTTGCTGTCAAGGGGTAACTCAATAAGATTAGAGAGGGTGCAATTCTCAATATTCAGCCTTTCTTGTCCAATGTGTTGAATATAAGGCGAGGCACCACAGGTGAACAGGGTAAAAAAATTAACTAGCAGATATCACTATGAAACTTCCCCAGTTGATTACTTACATTTATATGGGGGGAAAAAATATTACAAGTTATCTGTAGTATAAAGTTTAAATATGCAAATTAAACATAATCTAATTAAATATGTGCTGATTTGCATAAACTAAAAAAACTAAATCGGAACATTGGATGAAGCCAGGTTCAAAATTACTTTTTCATTGTGTTGACATATTCCAAGGGATATCACTGGGCACCCTCCTAAAACTTAAATAGATACCCCTGGTCTACAAGATTCTGCAAAAACCGACAAAACCAGGTCTGACCCCATGGCTGCCAGACTAGAACGTCGGCGGGTAGGATACACCGAACTTGATATTCTTCCTACAGGCAGTAGGGGCGGGCGAGAGAGCCTTCATTCGCCCCGTAATGAGTCATTTAACCATATACCGACTTACGAAGATGATTAATTAACACGAAAACGTTGCCTGGTGTCCCTTTAATTTTTGTTAGGTTCTATGTTTCCAACAACATTAGACAGGGACAGTAGGCTACTTGGAAAGGAACATACTTGGAAGATGGTGTTTCCTCTGTATTGCCAGAAGTGTTGCACTGTGTGCATGTTTAATGTGTATATTTTTTGTATACATACCTAAAAACGAAATCATCTCCCACTCTCTGCATTCCTTCGTTTCGTCTCTTCTCTTTCCTCTGTAACTCTGTCCATCCTGTAGATCAGCAGCTCTGCGGAGTCAGAAGCCCGCACCTCCACTGGCCTGGTCAAGGGACACGCCTACTCCATCACTGGAGTGGAAGAGGTAGGCTTACGGCCCCTCAGTGAGAGCTGTCAGTGACGACGAGTCGTCGAGTAGCATTCAATCTGTTTTCAATCTATTCAATCTATTTTTTCATGTGTCACTCTCTCCTCGACCTTCTGATGGAGATAAACCACGAAGAAGCAAGATGTTTGTATATTTGTATATATAACTTTTTGAAAAGATGACTAGGCCTACAGATTGGACATAAGAATGCTGGTGAATAGAAAATAATGCACGGCACAAAACAAATGTTTTTAACACTAACGCTCTTTTTTCTCTCTCTCCCTGTCTTGTTGCCGTAGGTGAACTGCGGTGGGCGTAAGGTTCACTTGATTCGGGTGAGGAATCCGTGGGGGCAAGTGGAATGGAATGGCCGCTGGAGTGACAAGTGAGTGATTGCTGTCGTTGCATTGATATACTGTTCTGACTGCACTTTCCACAAATCCCAGGCCGTCTTTTCCACTGCATCTTTGGTTGATTTTGTGTAACTTTCGAACATTTAGGAAGTCTGTCTTTAGACTATAATGTTTGATTTGATTTCATGTTATTAACAAGATGCTCTGTGTTGAACACAGTTCCAAGGAGTGGAATATGATTGACAGATCGGAAAAAGACCGTATTCTGAGGTACTCCGGGGATGATGGCGAGTTCTGGTCAGTATTGGTCAAACATACACAGTACTGCACTCTATTATGATCACCAATTTTGCCGGTAGAAGAATGCTATACAAAATGTACATTTTCTTTTGAAAATGTCTATATTGGTATTTTATAACTTATTTATCTCTGCTATCCTAAAACCGTCAAGATTATCATGCCTTTTACTTTGTGAAATCTTGAATGATGGTCAAGAAAGCTTATAAGAACCATCTCCCCCATTTATGCTCTAGGATGGAGTTTGATGACTTCAAGGCCAACTATGATAAGGTTGAGATCTGCAACCTGACCCCCGACTCGCTGACGGAAAACGTGACGAGGAAATGGGAGGTGAACTTGTTCGAGGGCAACTGGATCAGAGGCTCCACCGCTGGAGGCTGCAGGAACTTCATAGGTCAGACAGCGCTGTAGTCCGCTAACGCACGCACGCACACACGCACGCACGCACGCACGCACGCACGCACACACACGCTACACGAAAGCAAAAACACAGCACTGGCACTGACACACTCTGCTGCACACATGCAAATGCACACATGCTGTCATGTATACAGTATACACAATTGCATGCTGCACTGTACGTTAGGCCTAATGAACACTCAAGGACGAAGAACCACACACACACACACAATGCTCCGCTTTAGGAAAGTCCTTCAGCCTCATTGCCAATGTTCTGATAAGATTAGTTATGGAGGAACAGGAACGGTAAATGAGTCTCTTCCCAATCGCAGTCCTGCCTTAACCCTTAAAGGTGTAGGTTTATGAACGTTCTAAGTTCCGCAACAATTGAAGGTTCTAAAATTCTATGTTGAATTCAATGAACCCAGATATTCTTTAGAACGTTAATTTCTCAACATTCCGTACTCCTTTAAGGGTTAATTATGTTTTCTCATCACCACTTACTCGGCTACAGTTGACTGAGCTTATTCAATTAGATCAGTGTTATACTTAACATCCTTAATTAGTCTGATGTGACTGTCTTCATCCATCAAGAGCTGCTGTCTTGCCATGCCTACCTGCTCATGCTTGTCTGAGAGCACCTCATTGTGATAATTGAGTAATTAGTAAAAAAATAATTATAGTAATATAATAATTAGTAATAATTAGTATAATTATATAATAATTATTAATAGTGATAATTAGTTCCACGAACACTAATTAGTAATAATTAGTATAATAATATAATAATTAGTAATAGGGATAATTAGTCCCATGAACACTGACCGTTGCGTTGTGTTGTCAGACACGTTCTGGACGAACCCACAGTTCAGGCTGACCCTAGAGGACGCAGACGACGAGGACGACCAGTGCACCGTCATCGTGGCCCTGATGCAGAAGAACCGCCGCCAGCTCAGGAAGGAGGGGCTGGACCTGGAGACCATCGGCTTCGCCATATATGAGGTCAGAGAGAGAGAGAGACCGAGAGAGAGACCGAGAGAGAGAGACCGAGAGAGAGAGAGAGAGAGAGAGAGAGAGAGACTGATGGTCATTTATAGACCACATATAAGTATGGGAAGACACAGACAGGCCATGTGAGAAATTAGGAACAAGGGTTTATTTACAGTGGTGCACAGTGGTGATCTTTTTTCCCATGCCCCCAGAATGTAGCACTGCAGCTGTCTGGCTGCTCTAGCTGTTGACTGCAGCAACTCGAGCTAGGTAGCACCAATTGAGCACCGATTGAGAGCAAGACAGTGGGAGAAAGAGAAACAGAAGTCTTTAGAGAGGGAATGAAAAAGGGAATAGAGAGAGAGAGGGAACTGAAAGACAAGAAGAAAGGAAGAGGAAAGGAAGTGAAAGTGTAGGCAGTGAGAGCAGAGGTGACCGTGAGAAAGTGTGAATAATGAAGGGGGCAAGAAGAATAATGAAGGGGGCAAGAAGAATAAGACATCATAAACAAATTACAGTAATAAACAACATATTATAGTGACGACAGTAGAGACAATCAGAAGTCACATCCAATAGCCTCTTATCACTTGCTTACTTACTTACTCTTTTTTGGCCTGCTTTTGTTTGTCCCCCCTGACTTCCCGTACATGTAGGCCCCTAATGATGACGACCACCTGGGGAAGGACTTCTTCCGCTACCACCCGTCCAAGGCGCGCAGCCGCACCTACATCAACATGCGCGAGGTGTCGGAGCGCTTCACACTCCCCCCGGGCAAATACGTGCTGGTGCCCACCACCTTCCAGCCGCACCACGAGGCCGACTTCATGCTGCGCATCTTCTCCGAGAAGCAGGCCAAGACCATGTACGCCAGCGCTGACCTCTAACACAGGGCCACTGTAGCACACGCACACATGCACAGGCCAAGACCATGTACGCCAGCGCTGACCTCTAACACAGGGCCACTGTAGCACACGCACACATGCACAGGCACAAGCACACTCTTTCTGACAGTATGTTATTCTAAAAGTGTGTGTGTGTGTGTGTGTGTATGTGTGTGTGTGTGTGTGTGTGTGTGGGTATTAGCCTACCCAATCATTCATCATTATCCTGTGCTATGAACCACCCTCGCTATTACACACACACGCTATTACATTACGCTCACTCACCCACACACACTCACTCACTCACTCTCACTCACTCACTCACTCACTCACTCACTCACTCACTCACACACTCACTCACTCACACTCGCTCGCTCGCTCACTCACCCACACACACTCGCTCACTCACCCGCCCACCTCGTTGTCTCTGTCTGATTCTTAACCTGCTCTCTCTTTTGTCTCTCCTCCAATCAACAGAGAAATGGGAAACAATATTGACGCTGACTTGCCAGACGTGAGTCTATCTATTATTCATCATACTCTCAACTAGTAGGCCTACCTTGGCAGTATATGTTCATTTCCATACAATTTTGCCTATTAAAAGTGATATTGCCTGAAGGCAATATATATTATTACACAAAGAATAAGGGATGATCCCACACCAGATAGCTGCCATTCAGATTTTTTTTTTTTTTTTTAAATTTGGTTTGTGACTTTCCGAGCCATGTGGCTCTTCCTCAGTCTACAGAATACATAGTAATACCAAATTTGTCTCCACAGACAGACTGTAGTCCTACTATAGATATGCTATATGCATGTTTATGTGTTGTTGATGTGTGTTCATGTGTTGTTTATGTGTTGTTTATATGTATGTTTATGTATTTTTGTTGGTTGATGTGTTTGTCAGCCTCCCATGCCTAGTTCCCCAGAGGAGGAGACGGATGAGGAGAAGGGCCTGAGGAGGCTCTTTGAGAAGATCGCCGGCACAGTATGTACAACAGACACACACACACACACACACACACACACACACACACACATGCAGCACTGTAGCTCATCTCATCAAATGAGGCTAGGCATATGAACATAATTATGGAGTGTGTGTGTGTGTGTGTGTGTGTGTGAGAGAGAGAGAGAGAAAGAGAGAGAGAGAGAGAGAAAGAGATTTTGAGCTTTGAGTTGTTGCCAGTTGTTGCTACAGGATGGGAGCTGTTTCCACTAGCACATGGAATCTAATGGCTTGAATTGGTGTGGCTTAACCTATGAATTAGCTTCTATTCAGAAAATACTGTGATTTTCTGTACTCCAGGTGAATTTGAGCCCTACAGATACCTCCAATAAGGAGCTACTTTTAATATGACACAATTACAGCACAAAAAAGATGTAGGGCATTTAATGTCCTCATGATTAGGCTATGTCAGCAATAGATGGTTTTATTATAAGGGTACCACGATACATAAATATCAAATCACACTAAGGAGCAATAATGCAAAAAGTGAATGAACAGTGAACAAATGAACAAGATCAGATGAGTTCGGCCAACCTACCATTGAACAAGTGATGTGAAGAAGTCTTATGGTCATCCACTCATTCCTCACTGCAGTACGGGGTGTCCAGTGCATAAATAGTGTATAGCAAGATCGCCCCCTACTGGTGAATTAAAAATGTCATTCAGCTGATAGGATCCATCAAGGCGTTGAAGTTAACAATCTTTTTTTCTACAATTATGCAAAGATGTATTTCCTACCACCAGCCTCTCTCTCTCTCTCTCTCTCTCTCTCTCTCTCTCTCTCCAGTGTGTAGTAGGCAGGGAAGTTGATTATTTAATTTTCAAATGTCCAACCTCTGTTGCTCTTTGTGTCTCTCCCTCCCTCCCTCTCTCTCTCCCTCCCTCTATCTGCATCTCTCTCTCCCTCCCTCCCTCTCTCTGCATCTCTCTCTCCCTCCCTCTCTCCATCTCTCCCTCCCTCCCTCTCTTTTCTCTGGTCACCCCACAGGACCAGGCCATCAGTGCTAGAGAACTCCAACAGGTCCTGAATGGTGTTCTGAGTAGACGTGAGTCACCCCTACAGTTCCTTTATTTTGACCCCAGACGTGAGAAGTAAAATAAGAATATTATATAATATATATATATTATTATATATATAACAGCATGTTTCAAGAAATGTAGCAGACATAAAAGTGTTGGTAATGTATTAAAATCCCATTGTATTGTAGTATTAATAACCCATATATCCATTAATACCTTAGTCATTACCAAGGACCTCAGTAAGAACATTACTTTGTTCCATTGCTTGCATAGTGGCCATGGTCATAGTGACCTTATTGCCATTGTTGTTTTTCCAGCAAGTTTAAGATGTATTTTAGGTTTCACTAATATGTGTTGTTAACAAGCTGTAGCCTAGGCTTTTTACTAGACTGTTTTTGTTTGTTTGTTTTTCTCATTCATGTCGTATTAATCTCATGATGAAAATGGGACAATTGGGTTTTTATTACTGTTGAGGATTTTCATGTTTTGCTACCCCCCACAGGGAGAGAGATCAAGTATGATGGCCTCAGTCTCAACACCTGCCACAGCATCATCAACCTGATGGATGTATCCTTTAATATGAAACAGATCATCACTGGAACTATAATGATAATATACCATGCCTCGTACAAAGTCAAATGAAATGCATGTTATGTTTTCCTATATATGGTGAATTCTAGGTGGACAATACGGGTACACTTGAATTTCAGGAGTTTAAAATCTTCTGGGATAAACTAAAGAAATGGATTGTAAGTACAATGTTTTCAATGTATTGCGTATGTTGCATGCCATTGAGAGTTTGAATCTGTGTAAATATGGAAGTTCTAGAATAGTAGGTTACCAACCGGTCCAGAGCATAGACTGTATAAATAAGATCTAGAGAAAAACATGTCACACTACCAGCATGTTGTCACAGTACTTGAGAGTTCTAGGGGTACATGTGTTTTCATATTTCTATGGAAACCATTGAGAGGTCTAGGCGTCGTCTTGGAAATATTTCTGTTGTTTAAAAAATAGACTTTGTTATCCGCCTGTTTCCATAGAAATGATTGAGCGTTGTTCAGGTAGCCTTTGTGATGTTTTTCAGATGTTGTTCCTCTCCTTTGACACGGATCGCTCTGGCCGCATGTCTTCATACGAGCTCCGCATTGCTCTGAATGCTGCAGGTAAAAGTCCCCACAGTTAGGAGACACACTCAAACCCACAAATAATGTTGAAAATGGTCAAGGGAACTATACCAAAGATCCTTGATTACAAGCTCCACTTTAACCCTCTCTGACTATACCAAGACATTTTGTTTTTCCATAAGTAGGCTACATATCCACTAGGGGGCAGTCTAGGTCTGCCATGTTAGTCATGGCTTGGCTCTGCTGCTGGCTTCTGTTGACAGGGAACTTAACAGAACTGTATAACTCCAGCAGTTAATGCCAGGATTCTCTCTGGCTGACTTGTTCTTCATTCTTTAGGAAACTTTACTGAAAACATGCACTCAATGTATGACAAGCAGTAAGCAGCTGAAACACCTTTTCTTTGCCCATAGTGTCCCATGACCTTGTCATACATTGACTTTTAAAAATTGTTTTATGTCTATGGGCACTTCCTGTACATGAGGCCATATTTTGTGTTTCCTAGCAACAAATCATCATCATCACGTGTCCTCTTCCTCCCTCTGTGGCCAGGTATGCAGCTGAATAATAAACTGCTCCAGCTGATAGGTCTGCGCTTTGCCGACGACAACTACGACATCGACTTTGATGATTACCTCACTTGCATCGTGCGTCTAGAGAACATGTTCAGTAAGTGGATCCCAATATGGAGGACGAGAGGGCACCTCTCGTAACACAGCAACTCACAGCAGGTCACAGTTCATCACTCTCAGAGATAACAGAAAGACACGTGTCAACATTCTCACCTCATCGCTGTTCGCTCAACTTCAGAACTGATCTATTATGATCTGTATTAGAACCTTCACTCATCATATTTAGATCAAACATTAACGACATTTAGATCAAACATTAACAACATTTAGATCAAACATTAACAACATTTAGATCAACATTAACAAAAACATGTTTGGCTGTTTCAGGAGTCTTCCAGGCATTGGACAGGCTCAAGACAGGGGAAGTCACTATGAACATGACACAGGTGAGTCATGAGATTTATTGCAGGTGTTAGAGATGCCATTGATGCCATATCTGGGCGTGGATGGCTTGAACATGACAAAAGGAAAACATTTCTACTCACTGTAAAAAAAAACAAAAAAACATATAAGCACCACAGAGTCACAGACCCAACAGGTTTTATTAACACTGAATGGAATGTACCAACAGGAATAAACTGAGCAGAGATGGAGGATGAATTGCACTGTTGTTAGCATGCCCAATCACACTGTTCCTATAGTTTATTCTTTGTCCCATTTTATTATGATATTTTTACTATAATTCTAAAAAGTTATTAAGTATGAATTCTCCACCACCCGTGCATAACCTGCACCACGTGTAATGCACTAAACACATTTGCATCACATTCGCGTGAACCATGTCTTCATTGTGGTACATGGACTCACTTTTGCTCTCCTCTTGGTTTCTTTGTCTCTGCATTGTTTCCAGTTCCTTTTATTATCCATGAACGTCTGAAGGACACAGCAGGAACAGAAAAAAGACAACTAACAAAAATTCCCACCAAGGCCATGGAAGGAAACATTGTTTGACTAGGCAAGCTGGCCATGTTTGACTATAGGCCAGCTACCAGCCAATAGTTTGCAGAATCAGAATCATAATGTCCTGCACTGTTATTGTTTTGTCACTTATAATTCTGTGTTCCACACTGTATTGACTTTTTTTCTTAGAAATACTTATTTAGTCTACAATCTTTTATCCTTGTTATTGCTTGTATAGTAAACAACTAATAGAAAGAAAGAGAGTTACATTGATGTAATAGTCGTTGAATTGAATTTATTCTGAATGCAACTTTCCTTTTTCTTTTCCAAAAGAGCATATGAGATTACACCTTTTTTGTAGTTACAGCATCGAGGTTTGTTTTGTTAAAGGACAATTCAGGTTTACACTTTGCAAAGCCCTTCAATAAATCGTCATAAATGTATGATCACAGTATTTTAACACGGGACACAACACTCACAAGACACGAAGACTCCAAACCTTAAGAGATGTTTGTGAACTATGAGCGTCTTTCTGACTGCTGTGAAAATTATATGGGTGATGTTTGGGGCAACTTTTAAATAAAGGCTGAAAACAGACCTAACAAGTGTATTTTCTGACTGCAACTACTTGTGTTTAAATGACTATTTCTATATTTGGGCAATTTCACGCAAAACTGTCACGTCCATAACACCAACTAAATACCATGGCATTGTGTTGCCGTTATGGATGTGACAGTTTTGCATTGAATTGCCCATTTCTGAGATACCCAAATCCAGCCAGAATAAAAATGTTTTATCAACCTGCCAAAGTAGAAGCACCATTTAATGGGCAGTACCAGTATTTATGACACATGTATATGTATTTCAAATACAAAATAGTATTGTCATTTGTATTTTATTGGGTTGAGCTGAGTATGGCTGAGTATTTTGTATCAAAATTGGTTTGTATTTTTGTATAGTATTTTTTTTTACTGCCGACTATTTCTTGAAAAAAAAAAAACTATTTCTGGTGATGTGATGACATCATAAAGGTGCAAAACAATTAATATAGCCTCTGACTGGTGCTGATTTAGTAATTGGACCCACTGATCTATAAAGATCTTTATAGATCAATAAATTTGACCAGACTGATCAGAATATTGAGATTCAGGAAGATGATCCAGTACAGGGTGAGTAATGTCAAAGATCCTTTAGAACTTTATCAACCATCTCTGGTAATTTGTAGTTAGCTCACACACACGCACAACTTACTCCCTCTCTCACACCAACGCACTCACTCAACCACATGGGCACCTGCTCAACACTTATACTGTAAGTTTGCCTATTGTTCTGGCATGTATTGAGCAACTTACTTCTTCTTACTTCAAGCAAGTTCTTGACAACTTCATCAACATTGCTCAAAAACTTGCCCCATATCCCTCTATTGCATAGTGTTGCCTCAGGGTGACATACCGTTTCTCTCTCAGTTTCTCAAACACAAAAATGCAAACAGCAATGAAAAGTGCTTTTCTTAAAAGGGGAGAAGTAAAAGAACCAATAGTGTGCTTGTATGTGACCACATGACTTTTCAAATTAGTCTTGATCATACTCTTTTCCTCAACTGAGAACATCTCTGGCGGCCATTGTTTTGGTCTCTAAAAATCTAAAAAATGGCACTATCCTAAATATTTCATCAACTAAAAATATTTATTTCAATATTGGATAAGTCCTGCACTCATTACTATCGATTTTTAATGGTTTCCTCAACAGTAGACTGCAGATTCTATGTTTTATGCTTGGTTGTAAACATGCCATTGAGATGTCAG
The DNA here is from genome assembly GCF_018492685.1 of Alosa sapidissima. Lineage (NCBI taxonomy): Eukaryota > Metazoa > Chordata > Actinopteri > Clupeiformes > Clupeidae > Alosa > Alosa sapidissima. The sequence goes on along the minus strand of NC_055965.1, from coordinate 16,776,922 downwards.
GGAATAATATTATTCTAATTTTCACAATATATCTTGTTTTGGTATATTTTTGTCAAAAATAACAATATTTTTTAATATTATAATTGATTTATAATTGAAAATATCTATGTCGTTTTAGGGCTGTAGCTTCCAATGGATGTGAGTGTGAGTGAGTGAGAGTGTGTGTGTGTGTGTGTGTGTGTGTGTGTGTGTGTGTGTGATCATGTGTTGGCCCAAATTGGTTGTCGCTACTGCTGATTGGATAGTGAATAGTGGGGTCTGTTGATATGCCGCAGCAGCGCTCCTCACAAGCCCTGGTGGTGCAGTCATACTTGTCCATTTACTATTACACAGGAAGGACACGTTGTAATAAGGTGACCATTGCTCAAAAACTGCAAATGGATTATGAACGGTACGTGCAAGAGAGTGAGGTGGCCAAGGGGAAATGGGGTGAGGGACAGCACCCAGGGTATAGTGGGGCTTACAGTGGACCGCTTGACCCTACTATCCTCACCTGTGCCCGCCTCCTTTTATTTTTCTGCTGTGGTGGTCAAAAAGACTCTGGGAAAACCATTGGCAAAGGCCTACAGGCCCAGCACAGGATTGCGTGGTGATGTATGTTGTGGCTCAGGGTTTTCTGCTCCCGAGCACCTTTGTACTGCACTCACCTTACCCCCTGAAAGTCAGGATCAATGGGGACTGTGTTCAGCGGATGTCCTCCTTTAAATTCCTTGGGACACACTTAACTGAGGACCTCTCCTGGACTGTCAACACATCCGCTGTGGTAAAAAAGGCCCAACAGCGACTCCACTTCCTGAGGATACTCAAAAGGAACCATCTGGAGGAGAAACTGGAGAAACTGGCTTTTTACCGCAGCACCATCGTGGGCGTCCTTACGTACTGCATTACATCGTGGTATGCCAACTGCACTGTGGAGGACAGAAAGAACCTGCAGAGGGTCATAAAGACAGTACAACACAGCAGTCTCCTACCCTCGCTAGAAGACATTGCTAGCATGCGGTGTCTCAGGAGAGCTAGGGCAATCACTGATGACCCCTCACACCCAGGGTATCACCTGTTCAACCTACTGCCCTCTGGCAGGAGATACAAGTGCCTCAAGAGCAGGACAAATAGACTTAACAGTTTGTTTCCCTGGGCCATCAGGTCCCTAAACTCATAAAGTGTGTGCGCTATGATAGCAAATGATGATATTGCTTATCCTCTCCTTTTGTTCTCCACTAATTTATTTAGCTATTTATTCCTGTTTTACTGTTTTCTTTTTAAAGCAACACCAAATAACTTTCCCTCTGTTGCACGCACGCTATTTGTTATCCAGCACCGGCTTTATAAATAACATGTTCACAGACAAGGTAGAATACGTTGCATGATTTATGAAAGTACGATTTATTGCGACATCAAACGCAAGTCAAATTTCTAGTTTCTTATGTCTCATTCCACCGAACTACAGATCCGCTACCTGATCTGGCCAACTTACATAGTGCGGTTATACGGTGACCAGACGTCGCCGGCTGGAGTTGTCCCCGGAAAAGTCCCCGGTTTTCACTGACTGACAGACCCGAAATTGGAATAAAAGAAAGAAAGAAAACTCTGAAACGCACAGTTGCGCACCCTTCACGCACAGGCTCAAGCCAGTCGAAGCAAGCACTCAGCTCAGACCTCAGAGATGTTCTAGAATGCCCATATTTCTGGTAGGCTATTTCGATTGGTGGAATAGCAGCGCGGTAGAATCTTGTTGTGCGGGGGACATTCATCACGAATGTTCCAGCTGCTCAAGTCCAGGTTAAACTAAAATTGCGGAGTACTCGTCACACACATAGCATACATATCATAGCCTACACCGATATCACGTGAACGACCGGAATCTAAGCTTTCCAATGATATTAGCGCCAAGTTGCTGTGATAAATGGTTCACGAGAAAATTAACAATGAAGTTATGTAACAACTCCAGCATCGGTAGGCCTACAACAAGCGGTTCCTTAGTCCGGTTTTGAAATTGCAACACATTTCTACATGGTCTCCAACTTTGGGCCAAAATTATAATGTAGGCCTATTCTCATGTAGCCTACTATTCCACTGGAGCTCCAAGCGGTTGTATACACGCAGCCTTACAACACTGTTTACAGCTCTTCGAGTCACGGTAAAATGTCATTTTTGGTACATAGCTAATTTAGATACACCTATGGTGTGGGTTGTTGCGTTTCTTTAGGAGTCCGCTGTTTTGGTTTGTATATAAATGAATATTAAGTGACACATACACGCAAGACGGTGGAAATACGGGACCGACGGTAATGGGGGGAGTTCCGATATGTCAGTACAAACTATAATGTACCAGATTCCAGACAATCACCTATAAATATGAATATAGCCTATATATATTCTACTGGCATGCTTCCTAGTGACATTAAGACAAAAATATAAAGAAAAAAAATCATGAGACGTGAGTTATTTTTTTCTTGATATAAGACTGACAACGCAGATGCCCTATTACATAAAACAAATATTATCACATCATACATTCTCAGATATGGGTAAAGCACAGACTGCCCTGAAAAAAAGAAGGTAACTAGCTAGATTAACTATCTGAACAACACGGCCACTAGGCTATAATTTCATTTCACGTGCTGAAATGTAGCCAATACTATTTTGGACCATTTCTGAACTGTGAAACTAAAGAAAATATGCTTTGTGGTTGGGCAATATCATAACTTGCAATTATAACTATTCCACCTGTGTGTACATGGTTAAACTTCTGAAGTGCAAGTTTAGGCTAGCACAAATATTTCCATCCATAGATAAGAATAATGAAGTCTGACCTCTGAATTTGTTTTCAAAGTGCACCAGATTGATGCATTTAAACGTTAAAATATCAAATTTTCTTACGGGGGAGCATCCCCCCGAACCCCCCTAGGGGGGCTTGTGGACTATAGGCCTTATAGGCCTTATAGGCTATTTTGGACCATTTCTGAACTGTGAAACTAAAGAAAATATGCTTTGTGGTTGGGCAATATCATAACTTGCAATTATAACTATTCCACCTGTGTGTACATGGTTAAACTTCTGAAGTGCAAGTTTAGGCTAGCACAAATATTTCCATCCATAGATAAGAATAATGAAGTCTGACCTCTGAATTTGTTTTCAAAGTGCACCAGATTGATGCATTTAAACGTTAAAATATCAAATTGTCTTACGGGGGAGCATCCCCCCGAACCCCCCTAGGGGGGCTTGTGGACTATAGGCCTACTGCAGCTCTAGTCAAGTGACGCCCTGGGACAGTGTCCCCGTTTTAAGTTTACAAAGATTAAAATATGTAATGTTTTACACTTCTCAACTGAAAATGTCCCCGGATTTTGTCTCAGAAATCTGGTCACCTACGGTTATAGCCGATAGAGGGCTGCGAAGTGAATGCAGAAGTGCTGTTCACCCTGTTAGGCCTACAAGTTGATGAACCACTGAAACGATTTTCTCATCTTTTATAGTTAGAACAATATGTGTTCCCAATTATATCATGTTTCTATAGTGTAACATGTTATTTCACTATGTCTTTACGTGGGTTAATAAGTGCCCTTCATGACCCACAGGCCTTCAGTCTCCACAGGTTAACATGGCAAAACCAGAGCCATATAAGTCGCCCATTGTCGCAACTCTACCTTTATATGGCTCTGGGCAAAACTAGAAAAGCTTGTCAGACGCCCCTGCCTAGTGACGGGTTGCTAAGCCACGGTTGGCCTGTGGTGGTTTTCGGGTGTGGCTTAGCTTAGATTGCTTAACATTTAGAGAGGGACAGGGCAAAATGTGAGGACTTGCCAATAATGACAGGTTACATTGTAGTTTCTTGTTTCTATACTTACAACCGGACCCGCGTCACACATAGCAGGTTGTTTGCGCCATGCCCCTTTTGAGGGGAAAACATTCCCTCAGAACAAGCCAGAGTGAACCGGTAGACATGTACCAACCACACAGCTAAGAACCCCTCCCTGAGTTTCTTTTGCCTACCATGTCCTCAAAAAAAATCCTGACAGAAGAAAATTATGGCTACAAGCCATAAGAAGAGAAGACCGTATGACACTTCTGGTCACTGAGTGGGGTTGTTGCACCATTTCGTACTCGGGAGACTGAAGGGACATGTTTTTATATTAATTGAATTAAGCTTTTGTAGGTATCTTTCACGGTCAACGACCGGCAAAGTGGTTATGTATTGAGTGGTCATATTGATTTGTGGTATTTTTTGTTATTATTTACTCCTGCGATTTCTGTACGAATTACGTTTATTGACCCTAATTTGCGTTGGAGTTAATGAGAGGGGTTGTTTGTTTTCCCCCCGAAAGGGGCGGGAACGTTTGTCACGAGTCAAGTTCCCGGATGTGCCGGTCTAACGTATAGTAATTAATTATACATAAAGGTGAAGAATTTCATAGTGAAACTTTTCTTAGCAAGTCATTATTAGGTCACTTGTACCGCTGTCTTTATGCCTCACTGTTTGCGTGCTATATTAGCACATCAGCACATATGCATAACCCCCCCCCCCCCCCTCCATGCCACAGCCGAACTGTGGCCACACATACATTTTCTTAAATAGTTAAATATATAGATATATAGACTTTACTTTACTTTATTTCTGCATTGTTGCCTTACTCATTTGCACTAAGTGTTAGTATAATTTGTATTTTTGTAATTTGTATTTTAGTATATTTTTATATATTGTATTAAGTGTTAGTATAATTTGTATTTTAGTATATTTAGCATATTCTTTATCTTCTACTGTCCTTACTGCTTAGTTGTGTTTTTATATTATATACTTTAATTACTCTTTCTGCTGTTAAAGAATGTGTTTGTGTTGTATGTATGCTGCTGCTGATACCTTGAATTTCCCCTGGGGATCAATAAAGTATCTATCTATCTATCTATCTATCTATCTATCTATCTATCTATCTATCTATTATTGTTGGACATAATGTTTCCAGTAGAATAGCCTACAGTCGTCACTGGCCTACACTCGATTAGTCGTGTCTGATGTATTCATGCAATCTGATCTATTCATACAGTCTGTTGGACTAAACCAATTTGTCAATCACATATTTGTGTTTCTATGTAATTTCTATAGTATATCGTTTACTTTGAAATCAAACATTGAAATGTCAAAATACCGTTGTTTATTCAATTTGGCTCCAACAGAAGATATTTCTCGCGCACATCAACAAATTTCTCTGCACATGGTCCACTTCCGGTTTCAAGTGGTTCTTTCAACCTGGTGGCGAACGCGTGTCTGCCTGTGTTGAAGAAGTACACACAAACAATAATGAATTTTTGTTGTCATTACATCCGTTTCTAAGGAAAAAGTTTGTTATTCAGGTCTGAAAGATAATAACTAATTTGTGGATACGTTAAACAAAGGCAGAAATGGTAAGAATTTGACTTATAACGATTTAGCGATTTGTAGGCATTTAACTAGCGTTATAGCTAACGTGTGCTGTGGGCTAACATTAACTGTAATATTTTTTTTGGAAAACATTTACCTTTGTCCATGGTAATAATGTTGGGTCAACATGCCATTCGTACTTCCGTATGACAAATTAATGGTAACATGTGTATACTGAAGGGTCATGCCAGTGCTCGATTATCTTGCATCGCAACTTCAATGTTATGTGGATCAGCTACTCTCACCCTCGTGTGTGTGTGTGTGTGTCGCCTACATAACCTCCTCTCATCCTCTTGTATGATTTTAGTCGTTCAATTGAATGTTTCTTTTGTTTCTATGATAATGTAGTATGCTATAATATAGTGTTGGTGGTGATGTGTGCCGTCTATAAGCACTGTGTGTCATCATCTTTCCTCAGCCACACAAAAAGAAGAGGTCGTTCATCGATAAGAAGAATGCTGTGTCCTTCCACCTTGTCCACAGAAGTCAGAGAGATCCCCTAGCAGCGGACGAGAAGGCCCCTCAGCATGTGCTCCTGCCAGCCACAAAAGTAAGAGGAAGAGGCCCTTGACAGTTAGTGCGCCATGCTCCCTGTTTGCAGCAACATGGATTTTAAAGTTCTCCCGAGAGCAGATCTTTGGAATTAAATGAACACTGGTTCAGTGCTAATCTGTCAAAGGGTTGTTGTCATTTGGGATATGAAAGTAGGCCTATAAGTTAGTATACTAATGTCAGAAAATATGTAAATTGATAGTAGTATACTAATGTCAATTTTTTAATAAAAAAAAAAAAAATGGTAGTGGTGTAGGCCAGTGTTTCCCAAAGACTGGGCCGCGACCCACGGGGTCGCCAGCACAATTTATGTTGTCAGGCCTGACTTATACCATTTAGCCAGGAAAGCTATCAGTTTTCTATTAGGATATAGTTTGTTTACCACAGTCACGGCCCTCTGTGCAATTTTGCATTTAGAATAGCTCTGAAACTGGGGGGCGAACGCGTCGCAGAGGGGACAATGTGGACATCTCACTCGCAAAATGAAACCTTTCTGTGGGGCGCCTGCCATGGACCTCGCAGTTGCAAAATGCAAGGGACATGAATCAGCCTATTTGGATGAACATTAACGACACCAGCTCTTCAACTTCACCGATTAAAATCTAGTCAACTAAAGCAGCAATCTAAAACAATATTGGTGGTTGCATGCAGGTTCCATGTTACTGTAGATCTAAAGTGAAATGGGTCGCGATGGTCTGTCATTTTTAAAAAGTGGGTCCCCAGAAAAAAAGTTTGGGAAACACTGGTGTAGGCTACATTTCAAATGCCTTGGTGCTTGTATGAAACAGATAGTTGCATTGAATAGTCCGGTTTTGCTTGTGCGCCTGCAACAGTTGTTTGGAACTGACATTAAATGCCAAAATGATATTAAATAAAATCCTCTCCCTTTCTGTCTCTCTCCCTCCCTCTCCCTCCATCCCTCCCTCCCTCTCTCTCTCTCTCCCTCCCTTACTCTCTCTCTTACTCTGTCCGTCCGTTGGTCCAGGTGGAGGCTGAGAAGCGTCGTGACGAGCAGAGGGAGTTCGGCGTGTTCTTCGACGATGACTACAACTACCTGCAGCACCTGAGGGAGGTGGCTCAGCCCACGGAGCTGGTGGCCTCCACCTTCCCCCAGAAGAAACCCGTCGCCCTGCACGTCCGAGAGGAGGAGGATGACGACGAGGAGGATGATGAAGAGGAGGTGGACGTCCATGTTATTCCTGTAAGGAGGAGAGATAGTTGGTTTTGCTCGACTTTGTCTGTTGGCGGAGAGCTGGGTGTTTACTGATAACTGTCGTTGTTTCTGCTTCGCATTTGAAATGGAGACATTTTAGAGAGAACTTTTAAACATGTTTGGGTCAGGTGTCACTGTAGAGACTGGCGCTGTCTTGAAGTTTATAATGTTTGGATAGTGCACATGTGCAACCTCTCACTGGGGAAAAAGACAAAACAGGTCAGTTCACCAGAAGACTTTATCAACGGCTCCATTGATGGTTGCAGTTCAACTAGTAAGAAGTCAGTGACTTCTCATAAGAACCCTTTTGACAAAGACGATTAATGACTGAATGACTGAATTTGGATTTCATGTGAAGTCATCTCTGCTCTAAAGTGAGATGAGACAGTATGGCTCCAGTTTACCTGACAAGACACACAGAACAGAACAATTTAGAAGGTAAAACTAGTCTTTCCTCTCCAAGTTTCCCTCACTCAGAGCTCTCCCTGGTCATTAACCCCCCCATTGGTCATCCTCCTCTGTCTCTGTCTCACAGGCTGCCTCCATCAACCTACCCTCGTCAGTGTTTGCCTCCGAGTTTGAGGAGAAAGTGGGGATGCTCAACAAAGCTGCCCCTATATCAGGTGAGGTTGACCCCACTGACCCCAGGCAGGTGAGGTTGACCCCACTGACCCCAGGCATTGAGGAGCCAGCTCACTTATTCTCCCAACAATGACCGGCGTTCTATACATTATCCCGCTTATTATACGGCTACTTGCCAAAACGAAAAAATAAACTCCACGATATGTCTATTTACATTTATTTGTTACCCTTTTGTTGTGGCTTTTGCTGAGAAACAAATAGTTCGCAACACACGCTGAACTTGAATCAAACGTTCTTTAGAGCACAGCTAATCAACCGTCTGCCTTCACTTTTGAATGAAAATCCGTTGCAATTGACAGCGGTCATTATTCAAAGGTCCTTAGACGAAAATAATGACTGGTAGAACTTTGGGAAATCCCATTCAAATCAATGGAGCATTCTACTTGCATTGTGAAGAGCCGTATAATTAGTGAAAGTTAATTGATGTTCTAAAGAGTGCACCACAATAGGAAATTCAACTAAATAGTGGTATAAAACATGTTATCAACATACCGCACTAGTGTTACATACAGACATTGACATAAGAGGCTACATGAGAATGGGATTTAAATGGAAGTTCGCAATTGATTTTGTGTTCAAATGTGTGTGTAAAAACATTCTCAGCAAGTTGTAATATATTACAGAAAGAGCAAAAGCTGAGAAATCACCAACACAGTGCAACAATATACACGAGAGAAAGTCTTGATTATGGGTGAGACACAGTTGCCACGGATACATTGTAAGAATGATTTCTGACCTATAGGGCCCCGGTTGGATATGGACCCCGACATCGTGGCTGCTCTGGACGACGACTTCGATTACGACGACCCTGAGAACATTCTAGATGATGACTTCATCGTCAAGGCCAACACAGCCCAGGCCACAGGGTAGGTGTAGTGGAGTTTATGTTTTTGAGTTCATGATCACTCACTGCTTACTGATTGTGTCCATCAGAATCTGAATAAGAAGGATTAAAATCCCTCCTCACTTCAGGAGTGAAGCTTACTAACTTGTTATGAGTGTGTTGGATTGGATGTTATGCATTACCTTTGTTTGACATGGCAGTCAGAAACTCAGGGATATTTATTTCCAGATATGCTGTGAACATTTGGGAAACTTTAACAGAAATGAGATGTATTCCATCTTTTAGTCAAGTGTGTAAAAAAAAAAAAAACAATTGCGTACATTTGTGGTGAATTTGTTGATTGTTGTGTCTGAGAGGACCCTATTTAAATTGAGCCTGTATTACAACCACGGTCCTCTCCTCCACAGTGGTGGTGATAAAGACGACAGTGATGATGATGAGTGGGAGGACACGGATGATGAAGAGGAGAGTGGCGAGGAGGAGGGCGACTGTGACTCGATGGGTGGCCTGTCGTACGACGGCGATGAGGAGGGCCGGCGGGAGTTCCTGTTCATGAAGGAGGAGACGAGGAGCCGCTTCACCGAGTACTCGCTCACCTCGTCCGTCATGCGGCGCAACGAGCAGCTCACACTGCTGGACGACCGCTTCGAGAAGGTCAGCACCAAGATGGCCACTTCATTTAAATATTATTATTATTATCATTATTATTAGTAGTAATAGTAGTAGTAGTAGTAGTAGTAGTACTACTAATACTACTACTACTAATAATAATAATAACAATAACAGTTTGTTGGATTTATAGTGCCTTTTGTTGCCTTATAGTGCATAAGGATGCTTTAAAAAATAACAGAAAGGAAAAACACTGAATAGAAAGTTAACAGCTTTTAAAGCAAAACTCGCCACATGTTGTGGTGAATTGTTGAGTTTTGAATAGTGATTTGGAAGTGTCCAAATGTGGAGGACTGGATGTCAACAGGGTTCATTCGAGTCAGCTTGGAGGTTGCCTGTATTTGGTGACTGCAACTTTGTGTGTGTGTGTTGTGTCATTCAGTTCTACGAGCAGTTTGATGACGACGAGATCGGAGCACTGGACAACGCTGAGCTGGAGGGCTTCATCAACCCTGACAGTGAACGACTACGGGAGGTGCTCAACGACTACTTCAAACAGAGGGACCAGGAGTAAGTGTGTGTGTGTGTGTGTGTGTGTGTGTGTGTGTGTGTGTGTCTTAGTCTTAGTGGCAGTGAGGGAGTGTTTGTGTTATGCGTGCAAAAGTGTGTTTGCCACTATTTTGATTTTGACTCCGCTCAGTTTGTACCCATGACAACCATTCCTAAGAGCCAACATTGTATTTCTTTGTTTTTGGCTCTCTTTTTTGATTTGTTGACTTCAACATAAAACTAGAAAACGCAATTCCAGGGAATTACCAGTGCATGAAAATGCAAAACATATTGTGTGAAATATATTGTTAAAACAGATGATGTGCTAATTGGCAACCAACATGATGAGGTTTAATATAGTTGGAATGACTGAACAGTTAAATAGCTGGATAGTTTAAAAGGTTAAATTATTTGCTAGGTAGATGAGGTTTAATATAGTTAGAATGACTGAACTCGGTAGATGAGGTTTAGTATAGTTGGAATGACTGAACAGTTAAATAGGGTGATAGTTTAAAAGGTTAAATTATTTGCTAGGTAGATGAGGTTTAATATAGTTAGAATGACTGAACTCGGTAGATGAGGTTTAATATAGTTGGAATGACTGAACAGTTAAATAGCTGGATAGTTTAAAAGGTTAAATTATTTGCGAGGTAGATGAGGTTTAATATAGTTGGAATGACTGAACAGTTAAATAGCTGGATAGTTTAAAAGGTTAAATTATTTGCGAGGTAGATGAGGTTTAATATAGTTGGAATGACTGAACAGTTAAATAGGGTGATGGTTTAAAAGGTTAAATGATTTTCTAGGTAGATGAGGTTTAATATAGTTGGAATGACTGAACTCGGTAGATGAGCTTTAATATAGTTGGAATGACTGAACAGTTAAATAGCTGGATAGTTTAAATGGTTAAATTATTTGCAAGGTAGATGAGGTTTAATATAGTTGGAATGACTGAACAGTTAAATAGCTGGATAGTTTAAAAGGTTAAATTATTTGCGAGGTAGATGAGGTTTAATATAGTTGGAATGACTGAACAGTTAAATAGCTGGATAGTTTAAAAGGTTAAATTATTTGCGAGGTAGATGAGGTTTAATATAGTTGGAATGACTGAACAGTTAAATAGGGTGATGGTTTAAAAGGTTAAAGGATTTTCTAGGTAGATGAGGTTTAATATAGTTGGAATGACTGAACTAGGTAGATGAGCTTTAATATAGTTGGAATGACTGAACAGTTAAATAGCTGGATAGTTTAAATGGTTAAATTATTTGCAAGGTAGATGAGGTTTAATATAGTTGGAATGACTGAACAGTTAAATAGCTGGATAGTTTAAATGGTTAAATTATTTGCTAGGTAGATGAGGTTTAATATAGTTGGAATGACTGAACTATGTAGATGAGGTTTAATATAGTTGGAATGATTGAACAGTTCAATAGGTGGATAGTTAGGTCAAATTATTTGCTATGTGGATGAGGTTGTCTAATTGCTGTGATGTCATAAAGGCCTAATAGTTTTTAATTAATAGTTTAATCAATCAATCAATCAGTTTAACTGGCTCTTTGATGGGGCTTAGTTGAGCAGCTGGATGTTCATACAGGTGCAAATCAAGTTAATTAGCCCATTGTGATGTCATCAGCCCATGTTAAGTCTATGGGGAAATTTTGAATAGTTTTTTATTAATAGTTTAAAAAGTATAAAAGTTACAAAGATGATTCGTGTTATACAGAAAATTGCAGCGCCTCTCTTTTGTCTGGCTACCTGCATTAGGCTAGCACTTAACTGCTTGCCACTACCTTACATGGAGACATATATCCAGCCTCTATGCTGTTTTCATTGATACTGGTAGTTAGGCCTACAGGAATTAACATTGTTCGTTGTTTTAAATATTGTTGCTTCTAGCCTATCCATGTCATCTCCAGAGCGGTTCAGTTATACTTGCGCAGACATCGGATGAGTGCTCATACCCCTACCCCTGGATTTTATGCCTCTATAGGCCTATTTGATGACCCCAAATTAACATCCTGAATGGGGCATTATAGGGTCAAAAGGTGTGATTTACCAAAAAAAAATCAGGCAGGGGCACTTGCCCCCTTTCTGTTAATGGGCATGACGCCACTGGTGGGACCTCTCAGAAACACCGTGTCCTCAAGTAAACATGCACACTGCAAGCACTCTATGGCCTGAATAGGCTCAGTAAGAGAATGTCGGTCATTAAATCCTCCATAGTTGCTGTGAGTGGAAAAGCGCCTCTTTCCATAATTCCATTTCCTGGATAATCAAAAATGACTTAATCTCTTGTTTTGCTCAATTCAAAGTGGCTCAGTTTAAAGTGCCTTGCCATAAATTATTAATTGCTTTTAGTCATTCATAATAGAAGGGAGCAGATGGTTGTTGATGAACACACGACTGCATTCAACATCAATGTCCACACACAGACACAGACACACACACACAGACACACACCTTCCATGCCCCACTGGGGGTACTAACAACTGCAGACGACAGGTACACACACTACTGCGCTCAACATCAGTATCCAATATTAAGTCATTTGCTGGTCCATGTTCACCTCAGCGGTCATATCCAATATTAAGTCATTTGCTGGTCCATGTTTACCTCAGCTGTCAGAAGCTAGATGACCTCGGCCCTAAGGGGCTTGAAGGCATCGAGGAAGAGGAGGATGAAGAGGAAGGGCAGGAGATGGAGACTATCGTGGTCGAACCTCCGGCCGAGAAGTGGGACTGTGAAACCATCATCAGTGAGTTTCAATATGCCTGGCTGTTGTTGGTAGACTCTGTGTGTGTGTATGTCTATGTGTGTTAAAACGGATTTTGTGTGTTTGTGTGTGTGCAAAAGTTTGAAAGATTTTGTGTGTGTGTAAGAGTTAGAAGGATTTTGTGTGTGTGTGCAAGAGTTTGAAAGATTGTGTGTGTGTGTGTGTGTGTGTGTGTGTGTGTTCGTGTTTTCCCTTTCTTCTCCTTTTTCACTCTGTTGTTAAATTTCTTTTGAATGTCTCTGTGTGTTCTGCGTAACTGCGTTCTACTCTTATCAGCCTACCAGCCATATAATATCTCTTATCAGCATATCCACATAGGTCAGAGTTCAACAGCAATTTTTTGTGTCTTTTGTTTCCCCAGGCACGTACTCTAACTTGTACAACCGCCCTAAGATCATAGAGGACCCTCCTAAGGTAAAGAAACCATTAACCTGAAACAGACATATGCCAGTTCAATTAAGAAGTAAGTAGAGGGCAATTTAAAATGAAAATAAAAGAGGGTCAAAGTAGGGTTATAGGTTAAAAGCTTTCCTAAACAGATGGGTTTTGAGGAGAGACTTGAAGCAGTCGACACTGGCAGCAGATCTGATCTGCTGAGGCAGAGCATTCCACAGGTGGGGGGGGGGCGCTGAGGAAAATGCTCGGTCGCCCATGGAGCGGAGTCGGGTTTAGGGGATAGTGAGGAGGCCATGATCAGAGGACATAGGGCGTGTGCAGGACAGTAGGGGTGCAGGAGTTCAGACAAGGTATGTGGGGGCAGAGCCTTGAAGGTAAGGAGGAGGACTTTGAAGTCAATCCTCAGTGGGACAGGGAGCCATTGGAGGTCTTCTAACACAGGGGTAATGTGATATCTTGAAGGGGTAGATGTAAGCAACCGGGCCCCTGAATCTTGGACGTGTTGTAGCCTGTAGAGTAAGTCAGAGGGAAGACCACTGAAGAGGGCATTGCAGTAGTCTAGGCAGGAGGAGATGAGTGAGTGTATTACACGATCAGTGTTAGAGTGTCAGAGTATAGAAAGCATTAGAATAATAACAGGCCATGCTAGTCATTGTGCCTGCAGAATAACGTTCATTTTCATTGTGTCGTTATTGTGATGATCAATACTAAGAAATGGGCCTCCTAAGAAGGGAGTGACTCATTACATTACATTACATTTGGCTGATGCACTTTTAACCAAAGCGACTTACAACATGGTAAACAGTTTACAGCTTTTTAAAACAATTTTCCCAACAATTCTAGAACAGTTTAAAAGGTAGAGTACAATAACAAAACGTGCATCAGTGAGGGCTGTTTTTATACAGTCAAGTGTCCTTTCTAGTCAGGTGACTCAAGCATACAGAAAAAGAACATCCCTCACTACAGGAATGGAGGATGGAAATGACGGCCAACGCACCGAATTTCAGACTCCCGACAGGGAACTGACAGTGATTTAAGTGTGCACAAGTGGAAGTGATTCAGTCAGTCAGACGTTATGGTTGAGTGTGTGCCACAGAGGTAGTTCAAAAAGTGAACTGTGCAAAGATATCATCAGTACCAAGAAGAGAGTTACAGGGTTCCCACGGGTCATGGAAATTCAGAAATATCATTGCATTTTAGGAAGTCCATTCCAGACATAGAAAGTCAGTGAATTTGTGGGGCAAAGTCATGGAATATGACTCAGAGTGGAAACCTTGGTGTCACTGTGTCTGGTATAAAATACAAACTAGAATAGAAATGAACTACACATCTTTAACACTTCATGAACAAACATCTTATTACAAGTAGATGCAGCACTGCGTTACTTCAAACAATCATCGTACAGTAGTTAATCACAAACATTTTATTTACACATTGCACTGACTTTTTTTGTTTGTTTGTTTGTTTTATTGTTGGTTTGTTTGTTTATTTGTTTGTTTGCTTATTTGGTTGTTTGTCTGTCGGTTGGTTTGCTCCAGGCCAAAGGCATCCGCGTGTCCGCTAAGACGGGCATCCCCCTGGATGTGCTGCCCAAGCGGGGGCCGACGGCGCGGCAGGTGGAGCGCATGGAGCGCATCAACGACTCGGACCTCCCACGGGCCGCCACGCAACAGCGCCCGCGCCAGGAGAGCACGGAGGAGCGCAAGGCCCGCAAGCAGGCCATCAAGGAGGAGAGGAAGGTGAGAGAGAGGGATGGATGGATGGAGGGAGAGAGAGAGAGAGAGAGAGAGAGAGAGAGAGAGAGAGAGAGAGAGAGAGAGAGAGAGAGAGAGAGAGAGAGAGAGAGAGAGAGAGAGAGAGAGAGAGAGAGAGAGAGAGAGAGGAAAAACCACTGAAGGCTGCTGATGATCAATCAATCTAAAAATATATATATATAACTTCTGTAACCTAATAACGTTACACCACCTAATACAACACCTTACCTCCTTTAGTAACAAACAAAACACAGGAGGCTTCAAATCGCTGACAAAGGACACCAGACCAAACAAACTAGACAAAACAATGATGTGGTTGGCTGGTTGGAGTCCCACTGCTCCCTACCACCTGCACCTGCACATCAATTAACATGAGCGCGCCCACACACACACACACACACGCCCATTCACATTTGGCACACACTGACTCCAGACAGGGAGGAAAACAACCTGATGTCAAATGCAAGACTGTCATAACACCATCATGTGGCACCTGAGAGCTTGGAGCTGATGCTCTGGTGCTTGTGCTAGGATCTTGCTCATGGTATTGAACTTATAGATTTTAAATAGATTCTAAATAGATTTTGCATAGTTATATTAGACTTTACATTTTACCTTACTTACGTTAGGGCCCATTGATAGGGATGGGCAAAAATACATCAAAATGTTTTTTTTAAAAGAAGATATCCAATACTATAATTTTAGGTGTATCAAAATAAACTAAAATACAGTACCCACACCATATATCAAAATAAAATACTGTATTTTTGTATTTTGAAAATAATAAGAATACTCTTTAAAGGGAGCATGAAATCACTTTGCAAACCTTCCATATCTGTCTATTTAATCTATTCCTTCATCAGTACACTGACTCTGTTGATTAAGTGGACGGTGTTTGAGAGCAACAGCTTTTCTCTGCCTATGAGACATGTCATAAACCTAGTCAGCAGTTCAACTATGCTGACCTGCCTGTTACATCTCACAGCCTAAATACTGCATCAGAGATGCACTCAAAGTCACAACTGAGCTTGTCAAGCGGAACAATGTGGAGACAAGTCTGACATTGTCAATGCTTGCCCAGATTTCTTGATATTGAAACTGATGACTAAAGTTCACAAGAAACTTGAGGTTGGTGTGTGTGGGAGTGCATTGTGTGTGTGAGCAACCTACATGTTACTCATCTTGCACTGGACCATCTTCTGAATCCTAAATCCTGAATCACAGTCTTCTGGTCACAACAACTCTGGACAAATTACTAAAGTCAAAGGCTACATTCATTGTGTGAATAAAAGTATACAAGTATACGAGTGATAAGTATTGCTTTTACCCAACATATTTGGCAGTATTTTTAAACTACAAAAATACACACCTATAAAGTATTTTGGTACAAAATACAAATCCATTTTCTTCAGCCAAATAAAACAGTATTTTATCATTTGTATTTTAAATATTATTTGAAAATACATGTATCATAAATACTGCCCATGTGTGTAAACACAGACAGTTGAATGGTGCTTCTACTTTGCACGCAGGCACACCCACACACATGCACTCACTAACACACACACACACACACTTACCCCAACTTAAACTAGTTTATCACAGGTGAAAATTGTTCTTGTAGTCATTTTTATACAAAGTATCAAAAATACTTTGTAAAAGACTATCCCTGGCTGTGCACATTTATGATGATCTATTTCTATTTATTACTATTTCCATGTCCACAAACAAACAAAAAGGATTTAAAAAAAGATTCATACTAGTTAAACTTGACTGGAACCGCCCAACGTAATACCTATAATAACAATAGCTAGTTCTAAACATACCTTTGCGGAAAACCAATGGTGGACGAAGTACACAAATCCTGTACTTGAGTGAAAGTAGAGATAGACATGGTTAAATAGTTACTCCAGTAAAAGTAGAAGTCCTCCTTTTACATTTCCACTTGAGTGGAAGTACAAAAGTACTTGCCTTCAAATGTACTTAAGTATCGAAAGTAAAAGTCCTGAAATGTATTATGACTGCATAGTTACAGTGCATGAAAATGCACTGTACTGTTCTTCCAAGGCATTTTATTACAGTGCATGAAAATGCACTGTACTGTTCTTCCTAGGCTTCTTCTTATTACAGTGCATGAAAATGCACTGTACTGTTCTTCCTAGGCTTCTTATTACAGTGCATGAAAATGCACTGTACTGTTCTTCCTAGGCTTCTTCTTATTACAGTGCATGAAAATGCACTGTACTGTTCTTCCTAGGCTTCTTATTCTTCTGATTCTTATTCTTCTTCTAACGCACTTAATGCAGCTTCAACCGTTTAACGTAGAAACTTCATTCAAACTATGTTACGTAGGTCTTACTTAGGACATGGGTGCTATGTATTTTTCAGCTTTGTAACTTTTATACTTTTTAAACTATTAATTAAAAACTAGTCAAAATTTCCCCATAGACTTAACATGGGCTGATGACATCACAATAGAGCCGTTAAGCAATTAGAATCCTATGGCAGGTGTTCGGGCCACCTGGATCAACTGCCAGTCTCAGGCTTTAAGCATACAAACTGGCCCTATTAAGACTACACATCCTGTTCAACTGCTTCCTCTGCCAAAAACTGTTTCAAAATAAAAGTCCTCACTATAATATTTTACTGTTAAACAATTCAACCCTTTAAACTACTGAACTTTTTAACTGTTCAGCCATTGTAACTGTTACTTGTCATCAACTATGACTCCTACCCACTGTAGCTAGTTAGCTAAGTTAGCTAAGTAACATGGTTAGCATAGTTAGCATGCTAGCATGTTAGCATGCTAGTTAGCATTTTTAGCAAAACTGCTTAAAATGATTAGCTAAGTTAGCTAAGTCATATGGTTAGCATAGTTAGCATGCTAGCATGTTAGCATGCTAGTTAGAATTTTTAGCAAAACTGCTTAAAATGATTAGCTAAGTTAGCTAAGTCATATGGTTAGCATAGTTAGCATGCTAGCATATTAGCATGCTAGTTAGCATTTTTAGCAAAACTGCTTAAAATGATTAGCTAAGTTAGCTAAGTCACATGGTTAGCATAGTTAGCATGCTAGCATTTTAGCATGTTAGTTAGCATAGTAACTTGGTTAACATAGTTAGCATAACTGCTAGCAAACATTAGAGCCATTCCAACTGTCAGTTATCGTCAACTATCTACCTAAATAATTTAACCATTTAAACTATCCACCTATTTAACTGTTCAGTCATTCCAACTATATTAAACCTCATCTACTTAGCAACCAATATAGTTTGTTTTTACTCTGTATGATATTTTACATCATATTTTTGCATTTTCATGCACTGTATTTCCTTCAGGAAATGCTTTTCTAGTTCTTATTCTTCTTCTTCTTCTAACGCACTTAATGCAGCTTCAACCGTTTAACGTAGAAACTTCATTCAAACTATGTTACGTAGGTCTTACTTATGACATGTGGGCTTTGTATTTTTCACCTTTGTAACTTTTATACTTTTTAAACTATTAATTTAAAACGAATCAAAATGTCCCCATTGACTTAACATTATGATTATGACATCACAATACGGCCGTTAAGCAATTAGAATCCTATGGCAGGTGTTCGGGCCACCTGGATCAACTGCCAGTCTCAGGCTTTAAGCATACAAACTGGCCCTATTAAGACTACACATCCTGTTCAACTGCTTCCTCTGCCAAAAACTGTTTCAAAATTAAAAGTCCTCACTACAATATTTCACTGTTAAACAATTTAACCCTTTAAACTACTGAACTTTTTTAACTGTTCAGCCATTGTAACTGTTACTTGTCATCAACTATGACTCCTACCCACTGTAGCTAGTTAGCTAAGTCACATGGTTAGCATAGTTAGCTAACCTGCTAAAAATGATTAGCTAAGTTAGCTAAGTAACGTGGTTAGCATAGTTAGCATACTAGCATGCTAGTTAGCATAGTTAGCTAAGTAACGTGGTTAGCATAGTTAGCATGCTATCATGTTAGCATGCTAGTTAGCATAGTTAGCAAAACTGCTACAAATGATTAGCTAAGTTAGCTGAGTAACGTGGTTAACATAGTAACTGTCAGTTATCGTCAACTATCTACCTAAATAATTTAACCATTTAAACTATCCACCTATTTAACTGTTCAGTCATTCCAACTATATTAAACCTCATCTACTTAGCAACCAATATAGTTTGTTTTTACTCTGTATGATATTTTACATCATATTTTTGCATTTTCATGCACTGTATTTCCTTCAGGAAATGCTTTTCTAGTATTATTCTTCTTCTTCTAACGCACTTAATGCAGCTTCAACCGCTTAACGTAGAAACTTCATTCAAACTATGTTACGTAGGTCTTACTTAGGACATCGGTGCTATGTATTTTTCATCTTTGTAACTTTTATACTTTTTAAACTATTAATTAAAAACTAATCAAAATTTCCCCATAGACTTAACATGGGCTGATGACATCACAATAGAGCCGTTAAGCAATTAGAATGCTATGGCAGGTGTCCGGGCCACCTGGACCAACTGCCAGTCTCAGGCTTTAAGCATACAAACTGGCCCTATTAAGACTACACATCCTGTTCAACTGCTTCCTCTGCCAAAAACTGTTTCAAAATAAAAGTCCTCACTACAATATTTCACTGTTAAACAATTTAACCCTTTAAACTACTGAACTTTTTAACTGTTCAGCCATTGTAACTGTTACTTGTCATCAACTATGACAAGTTAGCTAAGTTAGCTAATCAACTGTCAGCATCAACTGTAGCTAGTTAGCTAAGTTAGCTAAGTAACATGGTTAGCATAGCTAGCATGTTAGCATAGTTAGCATAACTGCTAAAAACAATTAGCTAAGTTAGCTAAGTAACGTGGTTAGCATAGTTAGCATGTTAGCATGCTAGTTAGCATTTTAGCAAAACTGCTAAAAACAATTAGCTAAGTTAGCTAAGTAACGTGGTTAACATAGTTAGCATGCTAGCATGTTAACATGCTAGTTAGCATTTTTAGCAAAACTGCTAAAAATGATTAGCTATGTTAGCTAAGTAATGTGGTTAGCATAATTAGCATGCTAACATGTTAGCATGCTAGTTAGCATTTTTAGCAAAACTGCTTAAAATGATTAGCTAAGTCACATGGTTAGCATAGTTAGCATGCTAACATGTTAGCATAGTTAGCATGCTAACATGTTAGCATGCTAGTTAGCATAGTTAGCATAACTGCTTAAATTGCTTAAAAAATTAGTTTAAATGCTAGCGTGTTAGCATGCTAGTTAGCATAGTAACTTTGTTAATATTATTATCTTTGTTAACATAGTTAGCATAACTACTAGCAAACATTAGAGCCATTCCAACTGTCAGTTATCGTCAACTATCTACCTAAATAATTTAACCATTTAAACTATCCACCTATTTAACTGTTCAGTCATTCCAACTATATTAAACCTCATCTACTTAGCAACCAATATAGTTTGTTTTTAATCTGTATGATATTTTACATCATGTTTTTGCATTTTCATGCACTGTATTTCCTTCAGGAAATGCTTTTCTAGTTGCATTTACTATTGTTGAAATGATTTGGCACAGACATAGGCATTCCTTGAGCCTGTCTCCTTCATTCAAGGACAAAATCAACTAAGAATTGTTGTATGTAAAAATAACTAAAAACAAACTAATGTAATATCTTATCTTAGATACTTCAAAGTAACCACTTTTTGCTTTGTTGAATGCTTTACACTTTCGGACCAAATCAAGACGTTCCCTTTTGTGTTTGACAGTGTCAGATTGTCTATCATCATTTGCTCGATGGCGTCATGAGTCTAGTTATGGTCAAGGGGTCAACAAGGTACAGTAAATAGTGGATATAACAATAACATAGGTTAGGCAAGTTCCTTTTTTTTTCCAAAAGGAACTTCAGCTGTCTCAAAATGTAGTCGAGTAAAAAGTAGGATATTTGGCCTATAAATTACTGGAGTAAAAGTAAAAAGTTTAACAAAATTGAAATACTTAAGTAAAGTACAGATACATGAAAAAGCGACTTAAGTACAGTAATTGAGTAAATATACTCAAGTAATGTCCGCCACTGCGGAAAACGTATACTGGCATTGTAAGGTCACGACGGTCAGTGCAATCCAATCAGAACTCTACTCTATAAACAAATTAAATCGGAGATCAGAATTTAGCCTAAGGGGACGACGACAGCAACAATGAGGAGCACTGACTTCCTCCATCTCGCCACACACGTCTCCCGTCCCTCCCAGTTTAGGCTGCTTACCCAAGCCACTTAACAGAGCTGTGCCTGCCGAGGCCTATTTGAATTTCCTCTTGCGTTATGGATTAACCCTCTCTTCTGGGTGAACTTTAAACATGTAACAGGATTAATTGCTGCGGATACTTAAGACTGCAACTGCAAGCGATACCTGTTTTAGAAGACCTAATCCAGGAGATTAGCGTACGTTCTGATGGCACTCCACTAAAATAGGTGATCTTAGAATGATAAATCGTCTCTGGGACTATCTTTGGTCAGCTGTACACGGCAACAGTGAACTGGCGAAGCTGTTGGCCAGTCGTGAACCTGAATAGAGAGGCTTTTTTTTTGCCTCTGCGCCAGCACCTTGAAATGTGGGGATCAGTTGCATCAGAGGTTGCTGACGTCACCCACCAGTGGTTTTAAACTCCTCCACATGTCTCAACAGGATTTTATGTGGGTTAAATTATCTGTAACTGTAACAGGGCAGCCTGCCAAACAGACACACATTCCCATCACTTCCCAGGAAATGCCGTTTAGTGTGTGCCAATGCATGTTTCGGAAAAGACTTTTGTTGCTGATGTCATATACCCCCCCCCCCCCTCCACCCCCCAACAGGAGCGGAGAACCGAGAAGAAGGCCAACAAGCTGGCGTTCAAGCAGGAGAAAGTCCTGCAGGAGAAGCAGATGGTGGGCGTAAGGGCCAACGTTCAGGGTCTCAAGCTCTCCTAACCACAAACAACAACAAACAACAACAAAGAGCAGCAACAGCAGCCCTGCAACAAGTCCCCATGTGCTCCCCATCTCACTCAAAACTGATGGACAGACTGACTTGGCTGCTCGTTTGTAAAAGAACTGACCTGACTGTAGACTTCAACATGGTCTATCAACACATGGGGGACTGTGTGTGTGTGTGTGTGTGTGTGTGTGTGTGTGTTCGTGTGTTCCCCCCTGGGGTCTGTTGGAGAGTGGTGACCTCCTCTTGTATTTAATTTGTATTAAACACCTTACACCCAAACAACAGACTTGTACGCATGTGTTCATTTCAGTATTAACATTTATGTATTAACATTGTGTGCAAAACAAGCATATATACAAGCAAGCACATGTAGCAGCTACATTTGGCATATTACGAGCCCTGATGTTTTTTTTATTTTTTTATCTTGCTAACAAAATAGCAAGATGTCCAGAAATAATTTCACATTGAAAGGCCCGGGCTACACAGGGTCCACGACTGTAGCATTCTGTTCATGGATCGGAAATCTAATTTTGAAAGCCCATGCCTGGCGTGGCCATTGATTGCAGTGAAAGCTGATTGGTGCAGCAGACGCTGGGGGAACGGAACGCTTGAGGTATGTGCCCGGTGTAGCTTCCCTGTTAGGTACAAAAGAATTCGATGACGTTTCACTCTAACCCTCAACCAATATACAGATGATAATATGAGCTAGTAATAAACATGTAATTGCAAGTACCTATACTGTAATTACATTTGCTGACAGTTTTCACAAAGTCCTATCCTTAGACACACACTACTATGATCACTATAGGTGGTTGTCATAACAGCTTGCAGAGTTTGGGATTTCACAGTTGCCTATTTCACATACAGACCCTTTCAACAATAAAAACAAAAACAATGCTTGAACGTTCTATTTGGGTCCCAATCTACTTCCTCTGCATTAAGATAACATATGGAATGTTAAAACGGAAGTCTTGTGGGGCCAACTATGATGCTGATAATGGAACTCTCTTGAAAGGGTCCATACATGGTCACCCGTGACCCTGTGAGATCACTGGACAGCAAGGGTCATGGGTCATGTTCTGATTGGCAACGTGGTTATCTTATGTCTAAGTATGATCAAAAACAGTGCTAATTTTCGGGTGTCATTGAGGCAAAGTTGGAATATATGGACAAAATATAACTGTATAGCTGCGCAGGACATTATGAACATCTTAAGACTTCTGATGATTACAGCAGTATTTAGTATTTTCCGTCGTCCTTTTTTCTATGCCATTTGCACCAGTATGGTGTAGATGTAAGGACCCATTTCCCCATGAGCTCAAAGGCTATGTTATTACATACTCTTTTTAACATGTAGTTTTCTGATTTTGTCCGTCACAAAAATGTAGTTAGCATTCACAGGGGTTCTACTACTCCCGCTACTCCTCATTCTCATTCTCAGCAGCAGACAGGAATTGTCAGTGCAGTTATACATCTGCACAATCTGCACAATTTGCACTCTGTGACTCATCTTCAGTGCTACCCGTTTGTTACTTCCACAAAACATTTAGGTATTTTGTTAGTATGCCCGCCTACTAACTAGTTTGACAACCAGACAGACACCATCTTCTAGCGCTTAAAATAACCAGGTACACGTTAGTTGAAGGTATCTGTATAAGAGTGACATGACACTGTCAAGAGCATGTCATAAACATTATAAACTAAAAAAAAAAAAAAAGTCATAATTGACATAACGCTTCTGTCAATTGTCATTTGTTTTTTGTCATGACAAGTAAGGGTTAGTGGTAGGGTTATGAGTGTCGTGTCACTCTTAGTAGAAACCTAAAGTAAAGTGTCACCTTACCTGGTGCCTGCTAAACAAGCTAGCACTAGCCAGAAATAGAGATCTGAAAATACTGCACCTGTCACCAGTCCTTTGAACTGTCATTCATGTTCACTCTCTCTCTCTCTCTCTCTCTCTCTCTCTCTTTGATGTTGGCTGATGAACAGAGGCTTATTCAGATCCGTAACCACTACCCTGATGCAAATCTCCAGGAAGTGTTCCTCACACATTTCCACATAGAGTGGATACATAACTGCCTACAGGTCCAGTGGGAATGAATGTTTCATCTCCAAGCAGTTCCAATGTTTCATCTCCAAGCAGTTCCATTGCTCCATTAGCAGGGCTCTCTAACCTGTTGTAGTCCCAGTTTGTCTTTAATGGACCAAAGGCCATGTATGTATGTTTGTATAGACATTCATTCATATAGATTTATTTATTTTTGCCAAAACCCATCAAAGTCCATCACTCTTGGTAAAATCAGCATATTTATTTAACCCAGACCTCCTGAGATGGGAGTGTGGCAGTGTGTGTAAGATGAGAGTGTGTGTAAAGCCCGTTGGCGCGCTGTTAAGGAGCAGAGGGCAGCAATGGCCATCAACATGGTTGAGTATAGGCTGACTGCCTGGCAACAAATCTGCTGTCTCTTTTGCATTGAAGTCAAGGCAGTTTGGCTAGCCTGGTCACGCCCTGCTAAGTTGAGCTTTAGGAGCACGGAAACAAAGGGTGCAACTTGATTGGCTGTTGAGCTCAATTCTTAACAATCTTTCTCCAAAATTTGCGGACTCTGCCTTTTAAAACGTTCACTCTCAATTGCAGACACGCCCGACCTCAAGCCAAACGCTTCCTGGCTGTGTAGCCATCCACAAAGTCCCCTTGCCCCAGCTCCACGGAGATGTTGTGAGGCGAGTCGTAATCGGACAGCACCGTTCCTCCTGACACCTCTGAGTCTCTCAGGTCCTGAGCGGACCTTTCGCTTGACCAATTGGTCGATTCGGTGTCTCGCTCCATGTCCTCGCTCTCCGAACATGCTCTGTCCACTGTGTAGCCATCCACGCAGTCCCCTGGCTCCAGCTCCACGGAGATGCCGTGCGACGAGTCGTAACCGGACAGCGCTGTCCCTCCTGACGACTCTTGGTTTGCGGGGTGTCCATTGGTCTTACCCTCGCTGTACCTCACCTCTTCTTCTGCGTCCACGCCGTCCCGGCCGCGTGGCCTCAGGTCCACGAAGATGTCATAGGCGTGAGGCGAGTCGTCCGATGAGAGCGTCCCTCCCGACGTCTCCAAGAGTCTCAGGTCCTGACTTGACCTTTCGATTGACCAACCGGTCAATTCGGTGTCTCGCTCCACATCGTCGCTCGCCAGACTCGCTCCGGTCTGCACGCGGCCTGGGCTAATGAAGCAGGAGCAATGGGCACTGCTGCGGCAGCTGCTGGAGCTGTGGTCCGACAGGAGCGGGTCCTCGGAAGTTACCGACAGCGACGAGTCCACCCACAGAATATCGACGCTTTCGGACCGCCCGGGTGGGTCCGGATAAACGGGTCTTCGTTCAGTGAGAGGAGGCTGTGGGGAGACAGGATCAGAAACACACACACACACACACACACACACACACACACACACACACACACACACAAACTATAAGTCAAAAAAGGTAGTTCCACTGCACTTCTGAATACCCATCTGGTGCTTCACGGGAAAGGACTGGTCATGTGGAGAGGGAGAAGGATCACCAGAGCACAGAGATAGTTTTAGTTGTTTTTATTGTGGTGCAACAACAAGAACGAACATTTCCATGGGTGTTGTATTCCATCTTTTAATCAGAGTCGAGGGGTGCGAGTTTGACAGCGTATTTTGCCGACAGTGCACTGTGGCCAGAGCGAAGTCAGACGCACAAAGTGGGCAGAGTCAGACCGAAGTTAATTGATAAAAGATAGATAATAATATATTAACTCTATATTATTACACGGCTCTTCAGAGTGCTGCAGAAAGTTCCATTCACATGAATGGGCCTTCCCAACGTTCGGGCCTATGTTAAATCTACATAAATCACCGGCAAAGCATTTAATCACCACTGTCAATGGCAACGGGTTTTGTGCTTCTGATTAATGTCTTTCATATCACTACGCAAGGACTGGAACTTCATTCAAACGTGAAAGCAGACGGTTGATCAGCTGTGTTCTAAAGAATGTTTGATTCAAGTTCAGCAGCGTGTGTTGTTGCGAACTATGTTTCTCAGCAAATGCCACGATGAACGGTAACAAATAGGCTAGGTTATGTAGGCTAAAGTCATATCGTGGGGAGTTTATTATTTCGTTTTGGCAAGTAGCCGTATAATAAGCAGGATAATCTATAGAACGCCGGTCATTACTGTGAAAATAAGTCCCTTCAGGGCGGAACAAGACCCCTCCGCTGCGCGTCGGGGTCCGGTTCGCCCTGTCGGGACTTATTTTCCCAGTAATGACCGGCATTCTATACATTATCCCTTATAAATAGATAATCTATTTAACACTGGTTGCAAGTGATTGGTTTATTCAATTTCACTTCACCAGAGAGGTCTTGCCCATTTCAGACGTCCGTCTTGATGTAGGCTAGCTTCCCGCTACCTATATTGCCGCCGAACTCGGGCCCCATGACTATAGTTATAGGACAACAAATACAACCCTTGACTATGATGAAGATGGGATAGAACACCCACCCATGGAAACATTAGTCTTTGCTGTTGCACCACAATAAAAACAACTAAAATCCAATTCTGTGTGCTCTGGTGATCCTTCTCCCTCTCCACACACAAATCATATCAGCATTAGGCTACAAATACAACCCTTGACTTTGATGAAGATGGGATAGAACACCCATGGAAACATTAGTCTTTGCTGTTGCACCACAATAAAAACAACTAAAATCCAATTCTGTGTGCTCTGGTGATCCTTCTCCCTCTCCACACACACACAAATGATATCAGCATTACAAAAGCCTACAGAAATCAAGAAAATGAGAAAGAAAGGCAGAGAAAGAGAGAAATGGGGGGGGGGGGGGGGGCTGTCCTGTCTGCCAAATTACAGATGCCAATGAAAATGCATTTACCACATGTGGTGTAGGAATGGGGTGGGTTTTGGCCCTCGTCTTCCAGGATACTAAAGCAGCCAGGAAAATGATAGTGCCGATAAGGACCATCGCAAATACGATGGCAACGATATGACTGGGCAGTGGTCGACCTGTGGTAAAATAACACTTCAACGTCTTGGCACACAAACATACAAATTAGAAGAAAATAAAATAACACTTCAATCGTCTTGGCACACACACAAATTAGAAGAAAATAGAATAACACTTCAATGTCTTGGCACACAAACATACAAATTAGAAGAAAATAAAATAACACTTCAATCGTCTTGGCACACACACAAATTAGAAGAAAATAGAATAACACTTCAATGTCTTGGCACACAAACATACAAATTAGAAGAAAATAAAATAACACTTCAATCGTCTTGACACACACACAAATTAGAAGAAAATAGAATAACACTTCAATCGTCTTGACACACACACAAATTAGAAGAAAATAGAATAACACTTCAATGTCTTGGCACACACAAAAATTAGAAGAAAATAAAAAACAATTCAGTGTCTTGGCACACACACACACACACACACAGAAATTCGCCTCATACCCTTCTCCGGCCCATTGTAGCAAAACTTTGCAGCGCGGACGTTTGCCCGCACGATGCTCCCCGACACGTTGACGCAGTAGTGGTCCTTTTTGGCTGAGATGTGCAGCGTCTCTGCACACACGCTCTTCTCATAAGGACAGGTAAACTCTGTGGCTCTGTTGCTCTGAAAACAGCAGTTTTTAACATATATTTATTATATATTTGTTAGTTATTATCACTTAAAAAAAGTAACCCACAAGTGATAAACTCTTTCCCAACCTGATCAACTACTTCGTAGCTCAAGTTGGACGTCTCCAGGTTTGGGTCTGTGTTTTTCTTGAGATACTTGAGGGCTGGAGTGTTTTCATACAGGTGCAGAGGATTCTGGAAACTCAGGGTGAGGTCTCCATACTCGTACTTCAGGGTTACAGGTGGGAAGTCCAGATTACCTGCCGAGTCGTCACAGAGAGTAGAGTAAAGACAGTGAAGTACAGGAGCTAAAAAATAAGTGGTGTGCGTCTGTGCTTCATGCCATCTTATAGCGATTCATATGGCAGGCAAACACCAAATATATATACATATTATTTGTTTGTGTTTGTGCATTCATTGTGTTAAAATTGTTGTGTTAAAAAGACTAAAGGAATTTGTTTAATTATGATTTTGTTTGTCCACAGACCCACAGAGCTGTAGTTAAGTTCAATATATTTCTCTCCAAATTCAGAGACAATAGTCATGCTGTAACTGAATACTTGTTTCTACTGAGGAAGATTGATTTTTTTAAAAATAAGACAAACTCACATATAATGTCTCCTTCCATGCGGTTATCAAAAGCAAACCTAACAGGCGAAGAGAATTTGGAGGTGTGAGTTACGTTCTGGGCCCGGATTCTTATGGTGTACACGGCGTAGTTTGTGTTGTTCAGTCGGCTAGTGATGTTGACATGGTGTGCCTCCGTCTTGAAGGTGTTCTTATTGCTACAGAATCACACACACACACACACAGTTAAACATTGTTACAGCATATTCAAGTACAACAGTAATCGTCTATTACATGGTGACTAATATGGCTATTGGCCATGTTTCATTTTTTATCTCTAGCCGAAATCTCTGCTAGACCAGTTGAGAACTAAGCAGGGGTGCTGCTAGACCAGTTGAGAACAGAGCAGGGGTGCTGCTAGACCAGTTGAGAACAGAGCAGGGGTGCTGCTAGACCAGTTGAGAACAGAGCAGGGGTGCTGCTAGACCAGTTGAGAACAGAGCAGGGGTGCTGCTAGACCAGTTGAGAACAGAGCAGGGGTGCTGCTAGAGAATGTGGGCTCTATGACAGACAATAATTTCAATTAAAGGTCACACTCCATCAGAGGTGTAAAAATCCGGCTTCTGAAAGTAAGATTCCTGCCACATTTTTGTTCCAACCATTCACTTAATAAGCTGATTCACAACTCAGATCAGGTAATTAGTGAAATTACCTGTGTTAAACGTACAGGCAGAACCAATACATGGTAGACTTACTTTCTGAAATCAGACTTTTACATCTCTGCTCCATTCATTCACTCACCCAATGTCGCTTTTAAACTCTACTTGAAAAAGAGTTCCTATCAAGAGATCGGAGTAATTCCAGTACACAATGGTGTCAAAGTTATCACAGTCCACAGTCACATTCTCTGGACCAGGAATGAGAAAGGCTTGACCTTAGGGGAAAAAAAAGAGAAAACAGTTTAACACTTAAATAACTAAGCAGAAACCAAATCGCATTGGTGTGAACTTTTAAGCCCTATACTTTCTGAAAACTATATCCGTGTTCCCTGTCTTGATACCCAAGTAGCTATTAAAAAGTTTCTTATACAACTGTATTCATTAATGTCATTAAACCAATGCTAGAAAAATAGTAGTTATGTGTCCACATACATTTGCTGAATTCATATTAATTGTGGCATCTTTTTGTTTAGGAAAACTGAAAAAAAAAAAAAAACACTTTTTTTTAATTGTCAAAAGTTATGACAGCAGTTCATCTCAATCAAGACTGTCAAGCCTCAATTTTACAGTACAAAGTCCAGAAGTTATCTGCACAGAAGACTAACATTAACTAACCAGGACAATTAGGTTACTTTAATTATTCTGCAGAAAGGCCACTCTAAAGATGAAATCTGCATCATATTTCCAATCCCTTCTCTTTTAAGAATGCTTACTGATGCTAAATATTAATGTAATGCAAGTCTACTGCCTTGTTCAACTACCCTATGTCTACTAGCCCTGTCAACCCCTCCTTAATTAGTGTTGTTAACCAGTTGTCCCAGTTCAGCCAGCTAATCAAATGATACACAGTATGGGTCACATGTGTATCACAATGACACCATCACATTTTTGCAACAATTCAACAATGTTTTTTGAACCCACAACTTTTGCCAGCTAGTGCATGCCAGCCCAGTGCCTTTGTCACTGCGCTACTACCTCCCACTCTTCTTATATAGTCCTTTCATGCTGTTGAAACACCTTGCGATCAGCTAATGTGTTGAAGTGTTTAGTTTGGCGCTTAGGTGATTCACATGAGAAACCACAGATTCAAGCGCTGCTGTGAGAATGAAATCAATCCCAAAAACTTACTTTAAAATGTTGATTAAAAAATGATATAAATATATGATATGAAATAAATAATCTAAAAGGATCTCAACTTGGGGTTGAGAATGACACACTTCTTTTATAGCCTTCTCCTTGCATGCGGTCGAAACATCTTATCACTGAAACTTTGATCTTAGGCAGATGGCAGCACAATACAGGGACGAACACGTCAGCAAGTCATGAACCTTCGGCCCCATTGCACATGGAAACTCAGGTGGTCCCTACACCATCACGAGTTCATCTCTAGGGTTGGGCTTCAATTCTGGAGAAAAATACTTCTAAAAATGCTCGACTTCTCACTCCATTATTGCCCTCGTAAAGAAAACCCCTGAATGGCTTCCCAGTGGTTGCGAAAGGACAAGCCTTATTGCATGGCCTTGGTGGATAAGTTCCTCATTCCAGCATGCATATCTGCTCGTAGGCAGTTACGTTCCTACGTGAGGTGTATTTGAGACAAATGCAGAAAGAAGTCATTTGCTCCACCCTAAACTCTGTTCAAGGTCTCTGGGCCAATAACACAATAAGCTTCACAACATGGAATTATGAAATTATACCAAGGTGTTGAGCGTGTTAGTCCAGTTATTTTTCTCTTGACCTATCACCTTCTTATCCTCACCTTTCAGACACCCTGTTCCTTGACCTGTTTAACATGCCCAATGGTATCACATTATCTATTACTGTAGCTGACACTTTTATCCAAAGCGGCATTAACATTCCAGCTTTAATGCAATAGTAGATTTCAGAGTAACTATAAAATGCTACTTTTACAGTACAGGGCCGGAGGTAGGCCTACTCCAAGAGTACTCAAGACTTTATTTGATGATCAGTGAAGGTGCTGCTGCATCAGAAGGTCCTGCAAGAAACGTGACCTTTTGGCAGCTGAGTCCGCCTCATTTAGTCTGCACTCTGCACCTGCATTATTCATTTAGCCACACCAAAATCCTTTTAGGCAAGTTCCTCCACTCGGCGGCCATATTGTAACGCTTTTTGAGCACTTATCGCGCATCTATTTTCGGGCAGAACTGCGTGTGCGCAAGGCTTCACAAATCACGACACACCAGCCTCGTTCCAGCTGCGAGATCACAACACATGATTGGCACAATGTATTCACAACATACCACATGATTGGCACGATGTATTCACATGTCAACTTTTGGCGTCGGAAGGGGCTTAATATGTGTAGACGACTGCCATGTTTGCGTTACGAACTAACCCCATACATTTCTATGGGAGATTATTTGAGTGCTGCTTAAGCAACATGGCTCATTGCAAAAAGAAGCAAGGAATGGTTTTCCATCCTACGCACTTGCCTTCAAACACAATACTGAGTTATCTCTCGCATGATGGGCATTTAATGGGTGGGTAGTACCCATTCCAGCACAGCAGACATGCTCCATAGCGTGCCATGCCTTCAACAGAACCTGCTAGCCCGGTTCTCCTGTGTCCTCTCCTGTCCTCTGTCAATGGGGTGTCAAAAAACAAACAGATACCTGCCATCCCTCTGCCACCTGTACCCAACGCAGACCTGTGGGGGATCACCCATTTATGGGTTAATACTGCCCTTCACTAATTTGAGCGAATGGATTAAAAACAAAAATGAAATATTGTGAATGGAGCAGCACTAGATGGAAGAATTAGCTTGCGTTTGGAAACACCCACTCACTCACTAGAGGGTGCACTGGTATGTATTATAGATAGTATAAAGCTTTATAATATCTATGGTATGTACTGTAAATAGTGTATATTTACACTAGCCTAGCCTATAGTGTATGAGTGGATATTCCAAATCCTTACATACAGGAACTCTATAGGGGGAGGCGTGAGAACTTCTGCTTGTTCATTTTTGCTGCAGGCATTTCAACACTTGAACAGACAAATTGACCAATACCCGTATGTGTGTGTGTGTGTGTGTGTGTGTGTGGTGGTGGTACCCTCGAAGGACCCCAGTTGCTTCTCACACAGACCTGACTGAACATAATATGTGATAATATGTGATAATATATGAGAGAGAGAGAGAGAGAGAGAGAGAGAGAGAGAGAGAGAGAGAGAGAGAGAGAGAGAGAGAGAGATGCTGAAGTTTCCTAGAAACTTTCCAGTTGCTAGAAATAATCCTGCATAGCTTACGGCCAGTCTTGAGCAATATGCCTAGCCGCCACCTGCACCTACTTCCTCAAGTAACTTACAGGAACACTGACAACATCGGTTCAAACAGGCAAATAGAAACACGCCTATATTTTGATTGGCAGATGGTACAGAAATGCAGAGGGTACAGAAACTGGTGTTGCAGATATGATTTAGGCATTTCACTTAGATTAGTGTAGATTGCGGCAATATGACGTTTCGAGCCAAAAGTCAACAAATCAGTAGCCTACCCTAGACACAGACTAAGCGTTTATTTTGTTTTATTTTGTCTCAGGCTGTCGAAACATCAAAACATGAAGGAATTATTTGTTGTCACACATTCTCATTAGACATAGACTGTAGAGACTATGAATAGCCTATGTGACATATGTGCATTTCTCTTTTTTTACTTTCATTGGACTACTTTTAAAGGAAGATTAAGACCTATTATTGTGGTTACTAGAGATGGGATATAAAAATGAAAAACGTTTGATTCATAATAAGGTATTCCTATGCGAGATTCACCACATACCAGAAATTAGGCTACTTTGTAATTCCAATGTTTAACGCACTCTCTTATGGCAGTTTAACTATGACACCGAAGATCATCGACTCCACTTCCGTGGGTGGATGAGATGACTGATAAGGGACTGATTTTGATTACACTGTCGCTGGAAAGTCCCGGCCGGTGAGCGATAAACACACACATTACATTAAGCTATTATGACCAACTTTAAATGGCTCATTCTGTCTATTACCATAGTACTTTACCATACTTCAGTTAATATAATATATGCACAGCTTTATACTGTAGCCTACTACACGTTATTCACGTTAGCCTTGGCATATCTCTTTGACGCTCCGAGTCACACATTGAGTTTTTAAGTTTCACTCAGGCTTCGAAACAAAATTGAATTGGACTACACTGAAGTTTTTTTTAAAAACGACACAAGCCTTAAAACATTTACAAAGATGATAAAACGCTTACCTGAAGCAGCAGAATTCAGGCAAGTTAGAACTCCAAATATTAAACACCAGATGGTAAGATCCATTACGAGTTATCCGCGGTTGTTGGAGAAGAACTTATGTGTATTCTCAATGAAAAAAACGACTATCCATATTAGATCAAAGCTGATGTCGAGGTTACATGAACAACGTAGCTCGAAGATTTACAATTCACCCGAGTAAAGGCAGGCTTGAGGACCATGCTGAGGACTAACATATGGGAGGCGTTCCTACAGGTCTTGAAGGAGCGCGCACCGACGCAGTAATAAGGTTGCCAGGTGCCGACATTTTAAACTCACACTTTAAACCCACAGCCTTAAAAGCCCGTACACACCGAGTCCGATTTTTCGGACGAAATATTCGCACGAAATTACGCAGTCTATTAAACACATGCATTCGTATTAGTCTGTACACACCGAGGACGAAATTCGTTGCGATTAAAAATATTTTCGCAACGGTCTCATTTCATGCGAAATTTCGCATGCGAAAAAGAGCTGTTGACCAATCAAATAATGATTTTGCAGGGTTCCATTGATGTCACAATAGAACGACGAGCAGAAAAAAAAGCTGATAGATTGGGTGATCCTACTGCTCAGTGCTCACGATGACTAGTCTCCTTAATAGGCCTATATGCCAAAGTTACAGAGTTTACGTTACAGTAGACTCTCTCAGGTGTTCAAGAGTAGGCCTACTCCTGACGAACTTCTTACGTAGTGCAAACTCCTTACAGACAGCTTTCCCCACTTCTTACCACCGTCCCATTTTCACAGAATTAAATCTCACTACAGACAGAGGGCTTCTCACTGCACATATTTGCAATGAAAAAATACAACATGCATTCATGGAAATGGAAGTGTTAAGAATAGGTCATGATAGGCTATGCTGCTGACAACAGCATTATGTCCAAGGTTACCACTATCGTAATTTTGCCTCACATTTCCTGGTGCGTTAACTTTGCTGTATGCTTCATAAATGAAGTAGCCCAATGTGGAACTCTGAAAAACTTTCTGTGGATCTTATAAAGGTAAGCTAATGACTGATAGGCTATCATTATTAGCCTTTGCTGTTTGTTGGATCATCGTCATACAAGCTGATCAATTTTTACCACTTGTTGCAGCAGTGCGATTTTATCCCATGCTCATTTCTACAGGCTGTCTCTGTGCCTCCGCTCCTTAGCAGATACATTTTGATGTAGCCTGCGTGTGAAATGGTTTCGTGAGATGTAGGCCTACATGATATAGGCTATGGCCGTTTTATAGCGTGTTGGCGTATAGCATTTTGGCATGTAACATTTTAAATGATTGCCTACCCTACAGCTTGTTAGGCTACACCAGTCCGCCCAAATGGCATACCTCGAATCCAATATGCGGGCACCCCTGGCTGCAGCTTGCAGATCGGGGCTGGGCTCAACGTGGGGCAGAGCGCAAAGTTGAGCTCAGCCCAAAATCAGCTCGTCATTCCCTGCTGACCTCTCGTCCATCTATTTACCCGGACTCGGGGTTTTTCTCAAGGAAGAATGCTTAATTCTATAAAAGCGTATCCTCCTTAAACTACTGCCAACGTTAATCATGTCCCTTCCCGCCTAGCGTTAGAATTGCGTGTGTGTTGTGTAGTGGGGTGGGTGTATGGGTGCACTAATGAGCCCAACCAACTTGTGTTGGACCGCACAATTATCACAATAGCACAAGTAGAATAGACAAGGGATGGGAAGGATGGCCGTAAGCTTTAATTTCCCCAGCACCTCTCAAGCCAATAGGCCTACACGGTTCCATGAATGATCAAGGCTATAATCTGTTTCAAATCTTGATGATTTTATGAGTTCTCCCTGCTTACTGAAAGTCGCTGTGTGAACATGCGTGACGTGAATGCGAAATAGAATGCGAAATATTAAAATAATCGCATCGGACTTGGTGTGTACACTTTGAGTGCGAACATTTTCTCTTAGACAACTTTCCCCCGTTTCTAACCAGTTATTCCCACAATGAGGTGACGTCCACGTCCACGTCCACGATGATGTTGGGGAAAAGTGACACTGGCTTGGCCATGTGCATGAACAGAAGGGTGGGCATCAGCGGCGTAGTGAAGGCTAAATGCAAGTAGGCTAAGCCTAAACGCAGTTTATCCACCCCTGAAATTTTAGAGTTTATCCACCTCTCAATTGCAACACTTCGATTCAAAAATCACACTGTATTATCCACATTCACAATATGTAGCCTAGCCTACACTCACCAACACCATTTAATAGGCTATCACTGGTATTGTTATAAATATTGGACAATATAACATCCACCATCATCAAACATGTTCTGAATGCCTTAAAAAAACGACACCGCATGGCGCAGACTCCAACTCACCGAGATCACAGAATTCATAATTTACCCATCTCTTATTTTACCACAAGGCTAGGCCTACACCCCTGGTGGACAAAATTTCCCGGAAATAATGACCAATCATACCAATCAATATAGCCTAGCTTTTTTCAACTAGGCCTAGGTTCAGCTAGGTATTTCATGGTCCCATGCTCTGTGCACTAGCTAAACCAGTTTCCTGTTCGTTGATATGGCTGTCAACAAGCACCTGACACAAGGGCGTCAGTTTGTTTTTAGAAGTGGTGGGGATAAGCTTGAGTGTGTTTTGAAAAATGCGGGGTAGGCTACCCTTATGTAAGCTATTCATCCATTCAACGCTGCATTACAATATGCTCAACAGTAGTGTTGCGCCGGGTAAGATTTTTTACCATCCGCACCCACTCGACCCTCAATATGCACTGATTAACTACCCGAACCTGACCCGACCCGACAAAAAATAACAATGATACGTCTTTTTGCTGCAACGTGTGTCTGAAAACGAGGTGAAAATGTGCAGGCCTGCTGATCTGTTCACATGATGCGGAATTTTGGGGAGGCAGCATCAGCTATTAATGTGACGTGCATCAGGGACGTGCCTAGGCGTAGGCCTTATTATGCGTGGGCCTTCAGATGCAGCAGGTGTGTGATTTCCAAAACTGCCTACACTGCACTTTGGTTAGCTTGCATTTGCTTTGCTGTTGCTTAGAATGTTAGATTCTTGCGATAGATGTCTTAAGACAATAAAAAGTAATTTGGAAGGGAAATTGAAGAGAAGAGTGCGTTGGCCGTGATTCCCCTTTGAAAATCAGAGGTTCACAGGCTACTGTGGCCTTGGTCAGTGGCGCCGCCAGCCCTAATCCTGTAGCCTACGCACTGTGCGTAGGCCTACAATTCATTCATGAAATCATTCAACAATAAAAATAGCTTGTGTATTGTCTTAATTAAAACATGCTTCACGCACAAATGACAGCCTTAGGCAAAGAGAATTGACATCTCAACATAAGGATAGGCCTACATTAGAAGATGATGGTTGGTGTAAACTTTGTCACACGACGTGATAAGCAGTACTGGCGCGTAAAAACGCAACGTTCCATTCAGTCATAAATCATTCAAACGTAGGCCTAGTGCTCGTCATGAAAAGAAAACAGCAGCTTAATATTTTTCAGTTGTTTAACAGTAGGCCTAGGCATTGTTATTAGGCATTGCATCCTGTCACTCTGTTTGGAACATCGCAGTTCGGGTTGATAAGATTCAGTTAATGCGAGTATGGGTCGTCTCAAAGTTTGGGACAATCAAACAGCAGAGTAGGCAAAGCAAATCCTACTTGTTAGGTTACCAATAGCTGTCTTTTCTCTAGGCCTAGGCCTATCGGAAATCGCGACATAAGCTCATTGGTTTCTTTTTTTCTTTTCTTTATTTTCTTTCTTGTTCGCGTGTTGGGTAGTGAAGCAATGCATTTAAATCAATGTACATCAGAGCCGATATGGCCAGCCCTGATCTGCTGCTCTGTAAGGTATTTCGGTCCCACCCAAATTTCCTGAACTACTTGCGGAGTAGCCTATTCATCACAGACATCACATGTATCACACGAACGAGCTTTTTCTCAGCTTTTAAACAATGGTGGTGGTTAGTTGTTGTGGTAAACGGTTCGCGAGAAAAGTAGCCTAACTTTAATTTAATCATAGCCTATTTTCTGCACCCGTCTCCCTACCCATTCATCTTGGCTTCGCGAACTTTCCCTCAACACATGACAAACCATATATCAGAATAAACAGCAGACCTTACTAACACAAAGGTGTAATTTTAATTAAAGTTTAAAGCACTCCCCTGTACAGTTAGCCATTCCAGAGTAATCCGGTTTTAAATTTGCAGCAATGTCTATATGCATGTCTCCAACTTTGGGGTTCACAATGTGTTTAAATTGTT
This sequence comes from Alosa sapidissima, assembly GCF_018492685.1. NCBI lineage: Eukaryota > Metazoa > Chordata > Actinopteri > Clupeiformes > Clupeidae > Alosa > Alosa sapidissima. The sequence continues at coordinate 16,739,700 of NC_055965.1, read as the reverse complement.
CAATAGGCCTACATGATTTTATAACAGGCCAAATACAAAATAAATGTTACAAATATCGCCTAGATAGCCTATCTGTAAACATTACAATCAGAGGATATACATATAGGGCAGACCGACGCTCATGAGTTCATGCTTTGTTTTATCGCTGGATTTTGGGATAGCCTACTATGGCAACCGATTGCATTCCGAGCTACAGTCAACTCTAGCAGGCATTACATGACTGGAGGGTCGGGTGGGTGCGGATGTTAAAAAACCTTAACCGCGCAACACTCGATCCACACATATCTAGGCAGGTGTGCATGCTGTGAGGATGTCATTGTGCGCGCCTATCGCATGGTTTAGACTCGATGATTTCAGTATGTGGGGATTTTTTCGGTCGCAATTGGTTTGCACATTTTGGTGGGGACAAAATTCAAGTGATAAATAGTGGTGGGGACATATCCCACCCGTCCCTCCCGTAATCTACGCGTATGCCTGACGATGAGTGGTTTAGTTGTAGCCTACCAAAACGTAAGAAATACAATGTAGCGAGTCTTAATGTCCGTGGGCAGCTCTAAAGAGTGCTGCTGAGCCACTCTGCTCAGCTTCAAGTCATTATTATAAAAAACTTACAATTTTAGCTTACAACTTTTTTCCTAAAAACGCTAGCCTATACGTGCAGTGGTTGTACAAAATAAATAGGGAAGGGTTTTCGGTGAGCACACGTTTACTCCTCTTCAGGGGATTGTTGGCAACAGGAAACTGGTTTGCCGACTTCAAGTGACTTCCAGTAGGCGATGGCATGGCTCAGAGAGGATTACTGTAGGCTACAAGGCAAGCCAGTGTCTTTAAGCCAGCGAACTCTGTGGAGTGGACCGACTTTGACAAATGCAATCACCCCACCTGTTGGTCATCGATATTATTGCAATCTGGAATATGGCAAGTAGGTCTATAATAGCCCATGGGTGCATGTACAAAGGTCGAACATTTTTCTGTCTGGAGGAAATACTTGTGTAGGCTAGTATATCAAACTGCACATGTAGAGTATTGTCTGGGTATTCAATCATGATAATGTGGTACCTGACATGACATGCGGAATATCTTTACGGCTTGACTACACACCTCCTAAGGGGCTGGAGAAACCCCTAAACTTTCTCAGTGTACAGTATGACTGGGTCAATGCCTTCCTCTGCAACGGGGCAGCATTAGTACGAATACACAGTCAAGGTATCGCATGTGAAGACGGAGCATTACAGAGAATAGCTGGTCGGTTCTCAGTGGACTTTTTTTACAGCAGACATTTTTACATGAAATTTAAGGCAGGCGCTTGTACTAATGACAATAATTGGTATCTGATTCTGATACACTTAATCTGAACTGACTTCATTCATGTAATTACCGTAGCCGTATATTTTATGGTTTTGTTACTTTATATGGTTAATGTTTATTTTGTTTTTATGCACCCTTGTGGATGTATGGGGGAAAGCACAAGGGAATGTACCTAGGGGGGAAGATAATGAGGGGGAAAGTGGAGTTTGAGAGAGCAGTGTGCTGGCTTGCTGTACGTGTCCCGTCAATAAAGCTCTTCAAAGCATTTTGTGTGTTGTCCTGGGTTTGTTTGCTTTTGCTGTTCGCAATGTTTTGCTGTACCCCATTAATCTGCAAGAAGGATGTGTGCCGAGTCTTTCAGAAGCAGAAGATCAAGAAGGCTCCAGGACCTGATGGTGTGTCCCCCTCTTGTCTGCGTGTCTGTGCTGAACAGCTGGCACCAATCTTCACACAGATCTTTAACCAGTCCCTGGAGCTGTGTGAAGTGCCCTTCTGCTTCAAAAGCTCTACCATCATCCCAGTCCCCAAAAAATCCTCCATCACAGAATTAAATGACTAGCCCGTTGCCCTGACGTCTGTGGTTATGAAATCAGTGTATAAAATTGATGGACTGTATGTGTGCTTCTGTACATTAAAACACACACACACACACACACACACACACACACACAACCACACCCTTACTCCCCCTTTTTGCTTCCACAGGAATCTTTCCCCAATAGAATCTTCCCCTTTCTGACTTGCTTGAGCTCAGGTCAATGAGGCCTGCATGTCAGGGGCAGATCAACCAGAGAAACTTTGACCGGACGTAATAGCACTTTTTATCATGCAAATATTTATCATGCAAATAAATACACAGTGACAATCCTAAAATAAATATAACACACGCACACACACACAGATAATTTTGTCTTGCACTTCTGGGCATGCTTAGTGAAACCATCATATGGGTGTGGAAAAGAGTTTACATACAACTCCAACAACAACAGCCAAAACAGTGCTGCAAAAACAGCCAGTGAAAATACTGAGCAGGAAGTCAGGTGCATCAATTCAAAAAAGTGCTTTATTTATTTTAAAAAGTATGTATTTATTTATTTATCATTTATGTATGTATTTATGTATTTGCTCAATGTTCACGCTGACCTGGCTGACCACCAAGAGAAATTAAATAAATAAATATGTTTGTGGCCGTAAGCCTCTTATGGGGATTTGGAGAGGCGGCCTTCTACTAGAACAGATGCACATACGTGTACACTATGATGAAAGAATATTCACACAGAATATGTCAAGCCTAGGGCTCTCTCTGTCTCTCTTTCTTTCTCTCTCTCTCTCTCTCTATCTTTCTCTTTCTTTCTCTCTCTATCTCTCTCTCTTTTTCTGTGTGTGTGCGTGTGTGTGTGTGTGAGGACGAGAGCGAGAAAGAAAGAAGGAAAGAGAGAGAGAGAGTTTCCAATACACTAGATAGAGTAGATACACTAGGTGTTTAAGTGTTATTTAAAAAACTGAGAAGAAAAAAACTTGTGCCTGCATACAGTATGCATCTCTAAAGAGAGGGGAGCTTGCATGTGGGCAGCTGCATTTCATTCTAAGCACATAGATTATATGTCACCGTTTACATGTGAACTTTGTAAAATTAGCAGTCATCTCGATAGTTGTGTTTCCTTGACTTGATGTGGCTACTGAAACTGCACTTGGTAAATGCCAGCTTGCTGATAGAAATCTCCAAAACGGAGCTTATGTCGATGCTCCAGTGAGATAATGGAAACGGAAAATCCCTCTCCACTCTCACTGAGATTCCGACAGTTTAAGTGATGTGCCCAGTGAACTTAACATGGCTTACGCGTGTTGTCTGTTGATAAAAAAAAAAAGCTTTGTGTTTGCTTCGTGTTCACATTTTGGAATCATCGACTCTGACTGTCTACACCCTTTATCTCTGTGTTCCTTGGATGTTTTTTTTTATTCATGCATTAAGCCATGCTATTAGGCTTGGTCTATAATGGAAAAAAGCTTAACGTAGAAAGTAGTGATGCAACTCTGGCATGATAAAACCTCCCACAGAGTGCCAGTGCATTTTCTAAAATTAAATTACTGGTTAACTTTGACTTGGTCCCAACATTCCTAAAAATACACTAAAAATACAATCCTGGATAGAATACGGCTTAAATGTGAGCAAATGTAAGACAGTTAAAGTTCTCACTCTCTTTATAGTCACTGTTGCTATCCTACAGGCAGATAGGATTTTAAGAGCTGACACACTAACACACACACACACACAGTCATTGTTGCATATCTAATTGTTAATTTTGATTTAAATATCAGGTCTTTAACGTTTGAGATAGATGTTATTAACATAATTATATTGTACACATATTGTACATGAGCATATGTAACAAATGACACTCCCTCTGACACACACACACACGCACACATCCATGCGCGCACACGCACGCACACGCACGCACACACACACACACACACACACACAGACACACACACACACACACACAAACCATAACACAGGAATGCAGAATGCAGAAGCATACCATAAGAAGCCATACTGCCCATGTGCTCTCTCACACACACACATGACAAGGTCCAATCCTCCCCACACATGTGCACTTGTTGACACTGACTCTGTCTCTCTGTCTATGTCTCTGTCTCTTTCTCTCTCTCTCTCACACACACACACACACACACACACACACACACACACACCAGGCCCAATCCTCCCCACACATTTGCACTCGTTGACACTGACTCTCTGTCTCTCTCGACCCTTCTGACCTCAGACCACTAACGCCACCAGTAGTTAGACATCACACACTACCCTCACACACCCACCAACCCCCTGCACACACACGCTACCCTCACACACCCACCAACCCCCTGCACACACACACTATCATAATTGCACACAGACTCAAATACATACACAGTCTCTCTCTCTCTCTCTCTCTCTCTCCCTGTCTCTCTCTCTCTTCTCTCTCTCTCACACACTCACACTCCCACACACACACACACACACACACACACACACACACACACACACACACACACACACACACACACACACACACACTTGCACCAGACGGATGGGCCACCCTACTCTCCACGTGAGCTGTAATTACAGATAACTCTCACACATCCCTTCCAAATCCCCATGGACCAAATCCTCTCTCTCTCTCTCTCTCTCTCTCTCTCTCTCTCCCTCTGCCTCTCTCCCTCTCTCTCTCTCCACCTCTCCATCTCTCTCTCTCTCCCTCTGCCTCTCTCCCTCTCTCTCTCCATCTCTCTCTCTCCCCCCTCTTCATCTACTTTTGCCATATGCAGTCTGTTTTTTTCTTTCATTTTTTTCTTCCTTTTATACAGTCTTTCTCGATCTTGATCTTTTTCTCACAAATGGCGTGCCTTACAGATGCCTCACACGTGTCAGAAAAGAGAGATGCTGCTTAAAAACTAAACATCTCAATAATCCAAGACCATCCACAATTGCAAAGAGCAGTATTTAAAATATTGGCATAATGAGACATAAACCCAGTGTAAATATGAATTTTACCAAGCCACAAAATCTGAATACAAATTGGAGGAATATCTCCTTACTGTGTGTGTGTGTGTGTGTGTGTGCTGTCCCTTTCCCAATTACTATTGGAGATATCAGATCCTGACCAAAGACACATATGTGGTGGTGGTCACTGTATGACAGGTGAGGTTTCACCTTCCACCTCACTTTGAGAAGTATAGAAATATTCAGAGAGAGAGAGAGAGAGAGAGTGTGTGTGTGTGTGTGTGTGTGTGTGCTGAACATGAGCACGGAAGCTATACAACGGCTTGCCTGCCTGCTTTTGTCACTTTCCCAATCACTCAGTACGTGTATGTGTGTGTTACATCCCTCCACTACCTTTGGTGGTGCTGTTTCCTTCACTGTTGCTGTCTCCTTAATTGTGTGCAGGTGTGACCTGTTAGGAGTGGGAGAAGCCACCCCTTTAAATATCTGTGCAGCTGTGCAGTCCATGAAGACTTGTGTTCCGCTACCACGCCTATTGTTGGTCTTCCTGTGTTGGTCCTATTCTGTTATAGTTAAACTCCGTTTTTCTGTTTTGTAATTTACCCCATTGTTTAAATAAACCCCTAGACAAAACGAGCCCAATTGACATTTTTGTCATTCTATGTTGTGGCCAGTGCGCCTGGTCATAACAGTGTGTGTGTGTTCCTTTTTGTAAGCTCTATTCACCACCTGCATTTGTTTGGACCAGAAGAGACATGTTCAGCTACATTGCATCACATTTGCCCATTTCATAAGATGGGACCTCCCAACCTACGCAATTCATTGGTGAGCGCACACCTCCCACATTTAACAACACCCAACTTCCTACAGGCGGCGCCCCCTGGGAATTACAGGTGCGGGCGGTGTACCCAATGTAACTTCACACAGAAGACGAGCACTTTCAGCCACCCGCGCACAGGGAAGGCTTGGCATATATCGGCAAAACCACACGGCAGACCAGAATATCCGAGCATCGTTCCAATATCAGAAACCATGACCCCAAAAGCCCGGTGGCTGTTCATTTTACTCAGTGCTCTCACAATCTGTCTTCACTGCGCTACTGTGGAATAGAAGTGGTCAAAACACCCACTAGGGGGGGTGATATTAACTCTTTACTTCTAAAAAAAGAAGCGTTTTGGATTTACACACGGGACACTCTAGCCCCTAGAGGAATGAATGAAAGAGTTTGACTTGCGTCCCTTTCTATGAACTGACCTTGGCCTTTTTGGACTGTTGTGTTGATCTGTAGCATGGTGTAATATCTTTCTGATCCTGAATTCCAGTCTGTTAGCTTTGTCCTGATCGGTTCCTTCTTTGATGTTGTTCATGTTGTGTATATATCGCACATATCGATGTGGCTGCCTGTAACATTTATGTAATTTTTGTATTATTCACTACTCCTCAATGTGATCTATCTGGTATATGAGTGCATTGAAATACTGTTGTGCTTTGTGTTATTTATTGCACGTTGGCACTTTATTGTATTGTATTGTACTTATTGCATTTTTGCACACTGCATTTTGCACACTAGCACTTGAAGCACTTTGCACTCGGCACTTTAATCACTTGCATCATGTGATGTCAGGTGTTCAATTAGTATAAGTATGGGCTGCTAGGTACCTGTCTTATGTCTGAGGAAGGGCAGTGCGTCCCGAAACGTCACATGTGGTGAATAAAAAGGAAAAACAATAATGGAGCTCTAGTGTGCGGACTTCTTTGTAATTTTTATTGTCCCATTTCATAAGATGCCACCAGTCCTCAGGAGAGACAGAAACAGGAAGCTGTTTCACCCTGCCAATTAAGATCAATCATTAACATCAACGAGGCAGGACACCTGGACACTGAAATGGGCTTATTATGTGTGTGCGTGCATGCGTGTGCATTGAAAAGAATAAAGCCTGTTTCCTGTTTGACCTTCACCCTGTCTGAGTTTCCAGATAACTCTGGTAGGCCTACTAGGAAAATTACCATCAGTGTGTGTGTGTGTGTGTGTGCTGTCCCTTTCCCAATCACTCAGCCACCTCCTTACAGTGCAGTGTTACTGTCAGGTGTGTCTTGCATAACAGCAGTTGCCAAGAGTGATAGAACAACACTATACATAAATCTTCACTTCGCAAAATGAATTGTGAGTCAGCGAACGGCAGATTGAAAAACTAGTTGCTAGTTCTTCTTTTCTAGCATGCTCTCTTTCTGAGAGAGTGTTGGTGATGTTCTCAAGAGTGATAGAACAACACTATAAATACATCTTCACTTCGCAAGATGAATTATGAGTCAGGGAACGGCAGATTGAAAACTAGTTTCAGAAAAACTAGTTGCTAGTTCTTTTTTTTATTCTAGCTCGCTCTCTTTTCTGAGAAAATGTTGGAGATGTCCTATGGTGACTGACACAATACTTGGCGATGAACTCAGTGACTGCCATTTTGTGGGTGACTGAGGATGGCTCTTTCGAATAACTAGGTTTTTTTTTCCCTCTCGCTTTTCCGAGAAAGGGTTGTCTTCATTAAGGTGATTGACACAGTAACTGATGGTTGTACATACATAGGAAGCATATAGACTTCTCCGGAATTGAGGACAGGAGTGAGAAAATCTGTTTGTGGTCAAGCCCTGTTGCGTAACGCCTAAGACGAGGCTTAACGATTCATGCTAAAAGAGCATCTATATTAAAAAGAAAGAAAAGAAAAACTGAATGGCTGACATGAAAATGCAAAGTGTTTCAGCTGCAGAGAGACGAGATGGGTCAGTGATTGCACTGAGGGTATTATAGTTAATCCTGCTTAAAAGGATAGCAGTTCTCTGCAATGCACATATATATGTGTCAAATTAACACCTGTGTTAATTTTCACACCAGCAAAGTGTCTATATGTATCCACACTCTATTGTTTTAACTTAACATTTTTTAAAGTGTTAGAAAGTTTTTGTTGATTTAACACTCTATATTGTAACACTTTACGGTATGGGTACATGAATTTTCATGCATGAATTAATTTATGATTTATGCATTACTTCATTCCTTTATGTCATGAATTATCAGGAATTGACATAAGTTCATAGTTTCTCATTCATGGCCTCATGCATGAACGACACATCAACTAAACCATTAGGTACGATGGGCATGAGTTCATGGCTCATGAGTTCACCATGTTTGTGGCCCTCAACTAAAGTGTGAACAATGGCATGTGTTTAGAGAACTGCACAAGTTGTGTTCAAATCAGAATTTGAGTAGTGATGACCAATAATGATCATACTTAATATATCATAAATCCTAATGATGTGCCCACCGTACTTAATGCTTTAGTTCATGTGTTGTTCATGTATGAGGTCACGAATGACAGACTCAACTCATGTAAAGATATTAAGGAATGAAGTCATAAATCATGAATTAATTCATGCATAAATTCATGATAATTCATGTATCCTAACTGTAAAGTGTTACCAAGCTCAACACTACACCAGTAAATCCTGCTGAAAGGATGGCAGTTCGCTGGGATCAGATGGTTGGGGTCTGCATGGCGGTGGCTGTTGTAGCTAGTCTACAGCGGAGAAGAGGACTGAGAAGCGGTGGAAGCTAAGAGGTGAACCATAAGAGTCACGTTGCAAGGGAACACAAAAAAGAGGAAGAAGGTATTTTTGGACCTCGGCTTTTTAAGATGACATGGCCACTTTTACTAGGAGAAGCAGACCGGACAGACAGATGGAGGTTGAAAGGTCGACAGTAACAATCATCTTTCCATTAATCCTGACGTAGAACAGCAGTGATGATGTTGCCCGCTTTCTGGGAAGAGGCGGGAGTGTAAAGGAGTTTGCACAGCAAACCCCAATAAACTCCACAAGAAATGCTACCAGAGAGGTCGGTGTGCACCATCAGCCCTTGATGGTTGGTCTTTGTCAGATGGAGTTGTTCCAGTTTGACGCGTCCAAAAGTCATTCTTTTGAATTACGGTGTTGGCAATGTGAAGCTTGAAGTTTGTTTTCTAAACATTCTCAAGACTGTAATCAATTACGGCCAACTTTAAAATGTTATCATTTTCTGGTACAACGTGAAAGCACCATAAGAATGACGTAGACAACCCATCCAAAAGACCTCTTCTTTTATAAGGTGCACTTCCGCCTTATCAGTCACTATCAGCTGACCAATAGCGTTGATGGATATTAACCCTTGTGTTGTCCTCAAATCTTACCAACACTCTTTATCCTTGGGGTCAATTTGACCCCAGCTAAATAAACCCTCAAAAAATGATTATAATTCATATTGTTACCCAGTTTTTTTGTGACAGGTACTTAACAAGAGTGTAATAACCACCATCAAAAGCCCTACAAAACAATCCCACCCCCCCACCCCACACCCCTTTATGAACCTTGGAACCTTGGCTGGCAATATTGCCCATCCAGTGTCAGCAGCCCAAAGGCTTGCTGTTGCTTCCCCTTTTGACTTATACAGTCCTGCCAAAATGACTTACAGTATATGTAATAAGTACTTGTGTATGTAATAATGATAATAACAATATGTTCTCATACTATTCAAATAATAATATCCATAATGTGTCAAATATTCATGTATCTTATGTTTCATACAGCTGGGGTCAAACTGACCCCAAGGAACATCAATGTACAAAATATTTGTACAGGACATTGAAAACATATTATTGTAGAAATTTCATGCTAACTCTGTTGCACCCTTCAATTGAGGAAAAGTCATGAAACATGAAGCAAAAAAAAAAAAAAATTGAACCATATATTTTATGATGTTAAACGTTGCTTGGGGTCAAATTGACCCCAAGGATAACAGGAGGGTTAATCAGCAGGGTAGGGCAAGTCAGAAATGTACACTGGACAAGGGGAACTGCAGTTACAGGCAGAGGACCCCTTCTCAAGTGGTCCATGTGTTGCATGTGGGCTGTGTTTCTCCCCTTCAGGGCTTTGGTGTAAAATAGCTGTCTGGTCTCAGTCAAATTTCCCTGAATAAACAAATTATTATGATTATTATTATTATTATTATTATTATTATTATTATTATTATTATGTTTCTCCCCTTGTACTGTGTCTGAAATAAACAACTGTTTACTTGTTTATTATCATTTTGTTTTATTTTGTTAACTTTGGTCAGTGAAAGCTGTGTTTTAAAAATGTGCTTTAAATACAATTTATTGACTTACCACTTGCTTACTGAACTGTAGCCTAAAGTCTCTGCTCCGGGGATTGGAAAAGGAACGCAGATTGTGAGCGATTCCCCTTCTCGTGTCTCGTGTCTCGTGTCTCGTGTCTCAGGTCTGTTACGCGTCATGCGTCACTCACTACAAAACACGACTGCAACAGATGCCCCAAATATTACCATATGCTTTCATCATTTGACCCTGTTTTTGTCTTTTGGGAAAATAGGTTAAACTCCGAAAAAGTCTCTACCTACTTTCGGTCATTTCAACTCTGAATGGCCTTTATCCTCGTCCTGTCATTCGAACTCTGAATGGCCTCTACAGGGTTCATCTCTTTTACACTCTGAATGGCCTCTACGCCATTTTCCTCTGCCTGGAGCTGACTCTCATATGCGCACACACACATGTGTGTGCAGGCATGCATGTGCACATGCAGATAGACTCTTGAACACTGTCCCTCGTAATTATTTTAAATGGCATATTTAATTATGCGTACACACACACATACACACTTTCAGTTCCACCACAACATAAACATTAATCACACATATATTATGTGCTCACAGATTTACACACTTAATCACACACACACACAGGCTTAAATGGACGGATAAACACACACACATATGCACTCGCAGATTATATGGGAATCAACGTGAGAATCGACCCCATTTCAGAATCCCACTGTCTAGTTGTGAGCACCACCATCAGTGTTGACAGCAGGCTGACCTGGACTCTTCCCCTTTCTCCCTGACTTGCTCTATCTATCTATCTATCTATCTATCTATTCAATTAAATTCAATTAGCTTTATTGACATGACTAGCTCTCTCTTACTAACTCTCTTGCTTGCTCCTCTCTCTCTCTCTCTCTCTCTCTCTATATATATATATATATATATATCCCTTTCTATCTCTCTCTCCCTCTCTCTCTCACTCCCATTTCCCCTCCGTCTGTCTGGTTCAGAGGTCAGAGGTCGGGCGGCTGGCCCGCTGTGTCCCGTCCTGCTCTGTCTGATGTCTGTGTCTGGTGACATGTTGGGTCTGGTGCAGTGTCGGGGCAGGGCCATGGGGAACACCCAGCAGAGAGCTGAACGGCTGGATGGATGGACGGAGACAGACAGACGGATGGATGGTGTAATTGTGGCAGGAAGAGGCATGTAGGGTAACTGAGACGGGTGGCTGGAGGGGTGGATGGAGAGGGAAAGAGAGAGGGGGGGGGGGTAGATATGTGAAGAGACCGAGAGTGATGATGCCACATTTGGTGACCTAGACGGGTGGGTCACACACACACACACACACACAAACACAAACACAGACAGACACGCACACAGACACACACAGACACACACACACACAAACACACACACACACAACACACACACACCTGGGCCAAAACCCTCATGAGCCATGACCTAGTCTGATCTGCTCTGGCGGATCACCTGGATGAGGGCAGCCTGGACAGACAAGGGACATTAACGGATTTCATGAACAGAGGCCCCTTCCCTGTGTGTGTGGGGTTTCTGTAATCTTTGGCAGTGCACCAGCAAATATTAAAGGGGCAGTATGCAAAAATGTACCACTTTTTGAAGAACATTTTCATTAGCAAATACCGACATTAGAATTTTTATTTTTATAATTTATATTTTTATAATTTATTTACAATTACATTTTTTATAATTCCAGTTTTTCTCGGTCGCTTTGGTGCATTTCTCAAATCATAATGCACGTTTGCACAACAGTGCTTCTCAAAATGCAAACTGGACCACATAGTGGATAACCTGCAAAAGCACGTTATCTTTCTCAAAATGCTTAGTTTATGCCTCAAAGCAAATATTTATGCCAACAAAATGGTAAGTGATGCCATTGTTTATTTCAAGATAGTCAAACTGTTTTGTCTTGTCGTCAATATGACAGTTTACTCTGTAAGCATTTTCTAATGAAAAATGTATAAGGCAGCACTATTTTCTGTTTCAAAACTACAAAGTTACACATTATTACAAAGTTACCACTGTTGTCACGTTCATGTTCTAGTTTTCTGCATTTCAAATGACACAGTGGAAGTGGGAATTATTGTGTGTGGAGGGGGTTGATTGCGAGACAGTGGATATGGAATGACAGGACGAGGATAAAGGCCATTCAGAGTTGAAATGACCGAAAGTAGGTAGAGGCTTTTTTGGAGTTTAACCTATTTTTCCAAAAGACAAAGAGAAAGAGTGCAAGAGGTGTGCATGAGATGTTGTGCAGCTGCAGAGCATGTGACGTTGATACGTTGGAAAATAGTTGATTAGTCATAAAGATGAGCAATACTCTCAGCTAGTGTTTGATGTAAACAGAAAAAAGAGGAACATTAAGTGAATGGAAAGACATGAATGAGTAAAAAGAAAAGTCGACCCCATGGCAGTCTAACAGGGAACAAAGCTTTTAGAAGGGGAAGTGGACAAAACGAAACGGAACGAAACAACCAAAATAAATAAATCCATGAGAAGGGAACAGCGTGTTACTCGCGCTTTGCCACTGTGCTGTGTCCTACAGTACAGGCGGACACTAACTGGGCAGAACATCAACCTAATCGGCTACAACATTTTTATATCTGCTTTTGGGATTTGGACACCACAGGGAGGCCATGGCGCCATCAGCGATTTGGACATTTGGGAGGGCAGGGGAGGATGTTTTATTTATTTATTTATTTGTTTGTTTGTTTGTTTGTTTGTTTGTTTTATTTTTCCATTAAACTCTCAGAGACACAACAGTGTCGTCGAGGAAGCACAGAAAGTACTCGTGTCTAGCCTGGCGGGCCATCCTATATCATTGAAATGTATAGTCTGGAATCGAACCATTTACCTCGCTTAATCCAAGGGGCGGGCAGAGATGCAATAGGCCAGCGCTACGGCCATATCCGTATCCGGTCGGCAAAACGGCAAATACATCCTTCTTCGAAAGGAATTACTTAAGTGCATTGTGTTGCTCAACTTTCAAAGAAAAGCACAAGTCCAACTCCTCCAAAGTTGACGCCAACGCCGATTCAAACAACCGCTCTTCGTTAGCCACTTACTCTGAGTTAACTTACCCAGGTTTGTCACTAAACCACGTACTTGGAATACCCCCCTGACCTGCATAGCACAGCTGGGTCAGGGGAATATAGCATTTGATCAGAGATTACAGGCGATCAAGCCTAGTCATTGGTATCATGTACTATGTGAAATCAAGACTATTAGTACTTACTCTGTGAGTATACTTCTGTGAGTATGTGAGTATACTAACAGTCTAGGGTAAAGACAAACTAAACCTTTTACAAGGACATAACTACAAAAGGTAATCCAACCTTCCTTTGGCTCTTTTAGAAAATGGAAACAATGCAAAGTCTACTCAAAGCTACTCAAAGATAAATGCTTGTTATAAAACAGTTACAAAAATCCATAAATTGCTCTGTCTGTCTATCTGTCTGTCTGTGTTTGTGTCCGACTCCTAACACGTGGCTGTGCTGAAATGGTGCGGATGTCTCCACACACCCCCTGAGGAGAAAAACATCAGCTCATGCCAGGCGTCCTCCATGCATCTCCTTTATCCTGATGTACTGTAGCTATTTTTATTTTGTTTGTTTGTTTGTTTGTTTCACTAATTATACCTGAAAGTATTAAAAGTCACTGTCTAGTCAGATAATAGAGGGCAAGCAGCACAACAGAGGGAGAGCTTTGTGGGGTTTTATTATGCTCTTCTTGCTATTTGTTTATTGTTTGTTTGTTTGTTTGTTTGTTTGTTTGTTTCACTAATTATACCTGAAAGTATTAAAAGTCACATTACAGTGACAGCTGCAGTTAAACGGGGCCTGACTCTGTTAAGGCCGGTTTACAGCTGCCTATGACTGATCTAGTAAGTGTTGGTGAGGAACTATTGATTTGAAGCTGAAATAACATTTAACAAACTCCGAAACGCTCATTTGATTGTGATGAGTGCAATGCAGTGGTGGGGAGTCCAAGGAGGAGGTTTACTGTAGATCGTATAAGCTCTGTAGTGTAGTCATCACTTCAAAGATGTCATTTGTGACTGGGAGAACATAATATACTGTTTAAAGAAATGACTGTATTTAACTTTCAGAAAGTGACAGGTATCGTCTGATCTTGCCTACGATACCATTGAAGGTTTTTCAATGAATTTAAAAAAATGCTATAAGGCTTAGTGAAATATTTGATTTTGAGGGCATGACAATACATATTCCCCATCCTTGTTATTGCTTTTTATCACTCTTCCCTGAGAAACAATTTGTGTGTTGCCATGCATGGACAGCCACTGATTACATATATATATGCCTGAGTGTTTATTTATAATTTGAGTTTGGACAATGGCCATTGGATGATGGACCAGTAAATGGGTAACTTGAGAGATGACTGAGCCTGAGCTTCCCTGAGTCTTCGAATAGGGAACACATTTTATTAACATTTTATTTTATTAACATTGGATGATACAATTCTCGACTTTACACGTAACAGGATAAGATATTGAACGAATTGCATTTCGTTGTGGTTGTGTGGCAGTCCACGTGGGCGAGATTCAACTGACTCCGCAAAACAAAGCAGTCCGCGCGCTCATCCCTCCAAACTCAACAGATGTTTGTGACAGTGTACCTAGAAGTTCAAAGTGAATCTGATTACCACACACACAGTATTGCACACATACACACAGACACATACATGCTCTTCGGTTTGCACAGCTGTCAGGGTTATACATGGGGTTTCAGAAGTGTGCTACACGTGCTTGAAGTTTTTTTCTTTTTTTGGAGAACCACGCCCCTATACAGTGGCACGGTTGGCTATAAAAACCGACACCCATGGCTCGCTTGCATCCATGGCGCTGTAGGCTATAAATATAGACCAAATCCTGATGCATGCAGCTGTATAAATCCCCTTCGTGAAAATTGCCTTGCGGCTTTTTTGCCTTGCGGCTTTGCCCCCCCCCCCCCCGCGCGGTGTCATTGGCCGCCAGCTGCCCTGGATACTGGTGGATCTGCATGTGTGTGCGTGTGAGTTGCCGCTTATCACGCCACATCCCCTCCCTCACGATTACAATCGTCTCCCACTCGTTTATCCGGCGGTTTCCCCCGCGGGTGGGTGTTGTTTTCTGTCTCTCTCTCCTTCCCACATCAGACTTCGTTCTGTCAGTCCACACGGCCGGTCGTGGTTCCACGCTCTTGTCCTCTCAGGAGGCATTCGCTACTGTCTCCGCCACGACTTTGCTTGCGCCACCAGCACCATGCGGACTCTGAAAGAGAGTAGTTGGATGAAGTTTGGACCGGCCGGCCGGGGAACCTACGACTGGGTGACGGGGGCTCCATCGCCACCTCCTCTGGAGAAGCAACTCCAGGTGAGTAAAGTTCCCATTGCTCGAAGCTTCTGCCACAAGCAACTTTTTTGAGGCCATTAAGGTATATTTAGAAAAATTTGATTAGATTATCATTGATCAAATCCTTAACCCCAAATCAACAGGTGTAAAAAAAAAAAGAAGAAATGTAAATCTTGGTAATCAGTGTGGCCATTGGTGTAACACACGCAGGGCAAAGTCTTTCACAGCAGTGCAATGTCTTTCAGAAATATATTTTTTACAAGGTTAAATGAGCAAAGATACTGGGTAGGCAGTAGGCTTGAGGGAGACACGAGTTCTCTCGAGTGACATTTTCAGCACCGCGTGCGCTGTCCATGGTGCTTACTCGCGCAGCTGGTTTAAACTCGGCAATACAAGTTCAAGTTCAAAGGTGAGTTAAAGGAGACGTCATGGATTTCGTAGGAAGTCGTGTTTGTTTATGTGTTCGTGTTATTTATCTTTATATTTAAATGTATTAGCAGACGCTTTTGTACATAAAAAAAACATACATGTAAAAACATACAAACGTAGCCTACATTATATTTTAAGGACCAACGAAAACACGGCAAAGAGGTAGCTCACCCCTAGGCTATTCCCAGAGAAATTCCAACCAGGCGTTCGTTTTTGATTCGGGGCAGGCTGCCCCCACTATATGTTTCCAGTTTTCGGAACCGGGGCTTTTTTGTAGACAGTGTAATCACGGAATCGGCAGCTAGCGGTCGTGAGGAGACGATTGCTGAATGTGACAAAAAAGGGCTTGAAATTGCGTAAAATCTCTGACTGCACCACCACCTGCACTTAATCGTCTCTTCACTACAAATACACATAATCTAGCCTACATTCTTCTCTTTTAGACTATAAAAAATATATATTATTTCATTATTTGTGCAATTAGCGGTGGTGGGCCTGCATTGGAAGACACTGAATAGTTTTCTGCAAGGATTTAGTGATTTAGTTGACAAACTGCGATGCCACATAGGCTGGAAAAATCCAGACTTTCACGAAGTGAATAGAGTCTGGAGACTCTTGATTGGGAAACGTTTACAACACTTGCATCTCGACGGACACTAACTTTGAAACCCAGCCTTACCAATCACATTGAGATTCCTAACAACACTTCCTACTTCGCCTAAACTTTACAAACTGACAATAAACAGCATTAACATTAAGGAAACAATGTATGTGGGTCTACCTTTGCTGTAAATACATTTCTGTATTTTTCCAACACATTTTTCTTGTCTGGGGGAATCGGTTATGAACTATGGTGTTCTAGACCTTCTTGAAAGAAGATGGGCGGGGCCAGGCTAGATGCAACTGGCAGTAATGGTGGACCCTCAAACCAAATTCCTGGTTCATTTGGGGATATTGGAGTGCGCCGCAGTTTGCCCGAGGATTGAAAACAGGGCCAGAGTCATCAGGCGAGAGAGGGCGGCATTATGTGATTAGTGATTAGACGCGAATGGAGGTTCCGCGTGAAATATGGGACACGCTTAACTAGACATGAAAAAAAAAAAAACGTCTCAAGGTCACGGTCACTCATACTGTTGTGGTTTGTTCATTCAGTGACGTAGGCCTATCTGAGAGCTGTGTTGGGCGCCGTAACCACTTTGCTGATTGCACTGTCAAAATAATTCCACACAGAGTGCCAAGGCTGATCATCCGGCGCCGAATGGCACAGCCTAAAATACAAAGTCAATTCCAGTCTGGAGAACACAGACACTTAGACCCACTTTCAGTGCATGTTGACAATGATATCCTCACCATATCCTCACTGTTGATTGCCACTACAGCAAAACGAGGACTTGGCCTCACCATGCATTAACTGAATCAATGTACTCGCTCGCTAATGACATATAAAAGGTAATTGATAGGCCTGATATGTGTCGATGCTTTAATTGGTTGTTACTATGTTAACTTTTACATATTGTTTTCATTTAAGGGTTACCATTGGAACGAGCTCTCCAACAATGAGGACACCAGTTCTGAGATTATCCTCTACATCGTCCTGTCTGCAACGACCCTTCTCGCTCTCTGCATCTTGGTGTTACTTCTCTATCGTGGGTGCTCGCGGAGCAAGCTGAGCCTCGCCAACGTAATCGCGCTGGACTTCCAGGACGCCGAGAGCGGAGTCGAGATCCTCTCCTCGCTCACCGGCAAGTCCGAGAGGCTTCCGAGCACCAGTTCCGACGTGTCCGACGGCGTTTTCCTCATGGTGTACCTGCCGCCGCCCTACGAAGAGACGCTCACCAAGATCACGCGGGCCGCAAGCCTAACCAGCTCCAAAGACGTTGACTCCATGAAGATAGAGGACCTGGAGGCCAAGCTCTGCCCGGAAATTAAATCCAGCGGGCGCTACGTGTGACTGTTGGGGTAGTGGGGCTCAAATTAACCATTCAACCGCTAATTTCAGTTAAGATTTCTGTCAATCTTCATTTGTTTTTTCGCAGATTTAATGCCCAACAGTCGATAAGCAATGCTGAGTAGCCACGAAAAGGAGAACGAATTGTGCTGGACAATGGGGTTCCAACCTCAGCCTAATTTATGGCATGCTGGAAACCACACCATTGTCTTTGGATTAGACTACTTAATAACCACCTGAGCAGCCAGCAGGTATTGCTCTTGCATGGGGCCACGGGACAACTCACTCTCCGGAGAATGGTCGACTATGAGACGTAGTCCTAGGAAGTAAGACTGTGATGAGGTATTGGGGTAGACATGTGTAATCTGGTCCAGTGCAGGGGATCAACTCATGGCTGTGTGCAACATACTTTGGTCATATTAGTCCTTTTAGCTTAACGAATGTCAGTTTTCACTTGGTCATTCAGGCTTGAGACAAGTCTGTTTCAAAATGCAAGGGAAGATGTCGGGTCAAGTTAGCTATTATACTTAAAGTGTAATGCCCATTTTCCATTTAATTTTTACTTCCACCCATAATTTATCTATCTATCTATCTATCTATCTATCTATCTATCTATCTATCTCTTTGCATCATCATCTGATTGTGTCTGCATAATGTGAATGTATAACATTGATTGTAACATACCATAGATAACATGTAAACAACATGTTTGCTATTTTTTAAATAAAGTGTTTAGATTCACATACTGCCATGTGTATGGCTAATTTTTGGAGGCTTAGCCAATTAACCACATTACATTAGAACACATAGACTAAAGCATTTCATTCATAAGGAACCATTCACACAATATACCACTCCACCATGTCAGTGAAAACCAGGTCTCATACTGTGAAACTCTCATCTTACACGGTAAGCTACGTCGATTCATAAAGGATATTTAAGAAGTAGCCCAACTAGTTTCTCCTTAACTCTACAACTATGTTGACAGTCATGGTACTGTTTAGCTGTCGCTAGTCTATGTTTTTTCAAAACAGTAACCTTTTAAAGACCATTCAAAGAGCACTCCATGGGAATTGTTCCTGCTTTTTGGGGTAAAATGTGTAATCTGTAATGTATAGCCTATGTATTTCAGTGGCCCATTTCCTTATTCTTTGTTTGAAAAGACACAATGTAGGACAATTATTTTCAATAAGCTACAATGTGGTTTCACATTTCCCTTTCATAGCCTCCTGAGGCGTTGATCCTCTCCGGACACAGAAACATGACCTGTGCCTTCTCTTCTCCCTTTGACTGAGACAATAGGTCAGAAATAATCCAGAAAAGTCAGCTTTAGTTTTACATTTAAGAATGAGCAAACGGGGTATCTCTCTCTCTCTCTCTACCTTTCTCTCTCTCTCTGTGTGTGTGTGTGTGTGTGTGTGTGTGTGTGTGTGTGTGTGAGAGAGAAAGAGAGACAGGGAGAGGAAGAGAGGGATTTTGTGAAGCGACCAGTTGAATGAATTGAGATTGTTACAGTACAAAGGGACGCCTCTATAACACCTTTCATCTGACCTGGGGGCAGTAGTCAGAAACGTCTCTCAACCAACCCCTCTGTGCCATCTCCATCTGAACAATTTGTCTATTTGAATTGGACAAACTCCAAAAAACTCAAAAAATAAATTTTGCAGAAATCTATGCGTTTTATTATTTCTTTTGAGAAGGCGTGATTGCGTAGAACTGTTGCAATTTTACTACTCTACAAAATGCAAATAGGGAATGATTGCATTTATCCTACTCTTACAACATGGCCTTGAGTCGCTCACTGGCAGGCGGCAAAGAACTCCTTGTACTTTACAGCGCTGCATTCCGGCTGGAACAACAGCGCCATCCTGCGACAAGAGAGAAAAGCTAAACAGATGCTGGCATAGCTACAAACTGGCAGCTTGTGGGGCATGCAAAAAAAACACGGCGCTAGATAGGCTAGGTTTGGTTATTCATGGCAATCACCATTAAATACGTTTAAAACAAAAAATGTACATAATAACATACAAAAATATCGTGTTTATTTTAGGAAATAACCCCGATTATATAACTAAGCGATGTTGCAGACAATAAGCCGCATTTATTTATAGGCGAAGCGATTCAGGCTACTGCAATGTCCTTTCCTCAAACAAGATGACAGGCCGACTTGAACACTTGCCGTTAGTACTGTAAGCTATAGCCTTATTTCTGCTATACTCACATTTTCTTTAAGAGAGCCTTGGCCTCTGTTTGTTCATCAGGGTTGGACATCCTGTTTATGAGATATAAAATATCCGACATGAGAAGAAACATGTGTTGTGATAATTCCTTCTTTGCAAACAACCACAGTGGCCTATGTTATGTTCATCCCACTTACATTTTGGGTATAATTTTTACAGCGCAGGCGATATCATCAGCAATGTCATCATCCAGAAAGGCTTAGGGGGAAAAATAAAATACTGTAAGAATTGAGCTGACAATGACATTATTGCATCCTAAATGGCAACATAATATTAGGCTATGACTTTTTTAAGTTACCTTGGCAGTCCATCTGACAGATGTTCAGTGATGGCACGGAACTAGAATTACACATGACGCGGTCGCTCAGCTGGAAAATGCCGTAGAGGGTCCACAGTTCTCCGCGCTGCTTGGCCGACTCCTCGCTGCTGCTGCTGCCATCACCAGGTCCCTTCTCGGACTTTGAACCCAACTTGGAAATTGGAAACTGCGAGCCTCCAGCACCGGCTGACCGTCTACCCCGGCGGCGCCCTCCTTGGCTTCCAGAACCCTTGGAGTCTTGGGGAACCGTCAGCTGGTTCTTAGCGCTGGTGTTGAACCCAGAGGTGAGTTCAACGTGGCAAACGACTTGAAGGCAAACAAATAAATAAAATAAAATGGGGGAAAACACATGCTCAATATTAAAAAGAAAATATGTGCTTTTAACCGACCAACATATCTTCAGATAGCCTAGCCTACTATGGCCTGTGGCATGCTATTGCAAAGTGTGATTAGGCTACTGAGTGCAGTCGATTGTTAAATTATTTATCATGTCAATGATTTGTCCATTATGAGGTGCCCTGATCGCCGCATCTACCACGAAATCAACATCTTGTCATGTCATGAGCTAAGGCCTACAATCTTTACAAGGGTGCTATTTATATAAAGGTGTGAGTTGGACGACGCAGGCATTTTCAGGCAGTATAGGTAACTCAACTCTTCGCCATCAGGTCTTCTGTGTTGTTCATGAGTAGCTTCGTCCTGTTGAAGACCTCTTGCATGTGGTTCTTCACCTTGCATTTGGACAGCACCACTGCTTCGCTGTTGCCGACAACCATCGCCAACACAGCCAGCGCGGCCAACATTCCAGCACGTAGAGTTGTCCGCATGATTTCACCTGTAGATCTCTTTCTGCGATGCTCTTGTTCACTACCAGAATGTTGCCTGAAAACAAGTGACTTGTTGCCCTTTATAGGCCTAGATCCCCGCCCCTCCACCCTTCTTTCTGCTTTCCCACGCCCCGCTTAGCCTATATGCCTCTTTGTCAGATGTCCTGTCCTCAAGTGTCAATTGACGTCCGAATAACATAGTCCACACTCTGTGACCCAGTGTAACGTTTCAAGGGTGGTGCTGATTCACGGAACAGAACAGAAGACAGTTAACAAAAACAGTAAGCTAAACTCTGTGTCTTGTCGGCCCAGACATAATAAAACCCGCCCATGCAGAGATTGTATCTCTGCAGGATTCATGTAAGGCAGTGGTCCCAAAACTTTTTCTTCCGAGGGCCAGCTCACTATGCCTGGCTCTAAGAGAGGGCCAGAGACTCGGAGTATATCAACCATAAATAGCTTAGTGCTGTGAACAACAGCAGTCTACCTTAATTGAATATTCCATTACATTTACATGTAGCCTACTTTGATGACATTGATACATGCCATATCAGTATAAAATGTAGCTCAAATGAAATAATACTAATAAAAAGACTCAAGTTAAGAACAAGCAATATCCTACAAAAAATTTAAAGTTATCAAACTATGAGCGTTTTATGAAGTCCTGGGAAACACATCTGAAATGACCATTCTAACTTTCACTCACCTGATGAGAACTTTGAACTCTGTATGAACATTTGAATGTGTGAATAAAAAATAGAAATAATTATCCCAGAAAGTCCCAGAAATATGACTTGAATAGAAGTTAGTTATTAACGAATAATTGATAAACTTTTAGAATACTTTGAGCACTGATTCAGTCAGCATAGGCCTCTTACATTGTTTGCAGGTAGGCCTATATTTCATTCCGTTTTCGATGGCAAACGCGAAACAGCGCCAAAACAACCACCAGTGGACAAAAAGAGTATTACACGTCTACTGTTAAGACGCCGTAGAGAATGAATGGGGAAATTACGGAGGTTATAGTTTGACGATGTCGTACTCCCGTGCGGGCCAGATGCTATATACCACGGACATGTTTGGGGTGCCACCTAAAATGAGTTGGCGGGCCGTAGTTTGGGGACCACTGATGTAAGGTCTAGTCAGTGTTGCGGCACTGGATACAGGCATTCGTGACCTTAACGAATTTTGAACACCCATTGTTGCAACTCTACCTTTATATGGCTCTGGTACATCCCCTCCCTGCAACCACATTATGCTTGTGTGCGTATGTGGGGTCACACGTTTAAGATTTCAAAACTGCACAGTGTGTTTTATTTATAAACTAAACTAAACTGTCGGTCATTAAGAAAACATAATGATTGTGTCGTTGTAGCTTTGTGTAACCCAGACATCAGCAACGCTCATTTTATACGACCAATCACTCTGGTGGCTGCCTGCACTTTCCCTGTCGTCACGGCTGCAACTTTCGCACTCGTTTTCTGCTTTTTAGTGGCGTGTTCATCAGACACCCGTCTGAGCCTCCATGAACCATGTCAACAATGAATGAAAATTAACTTATTATCAATGAGTGTTATCAATTTGAGCGAGTAGGCTATGCTACACATACATACATATACATACAAGGACTGCTGCAGACAATGAGCTGCCAACCATCATAATGTAATAGCAACCCAAAATAATGAACTTGCTGTCCGTATAAAAAAAGAAAATAAAAAGTTGGTCACTTGGTGACAATAGGCTACTCAAGGGAATAAAGCAATTAGCCTAATAAACAAAATATTTGTCTCACTCAGTACATATATCTCGTAAATTGGTGAGCCATAGAATATCCCACCGTCAAGATTATTATATTTCAAGATTCCAATCTATCCCACCTGAATATGAAAAGTTATTTCTACTGACATGCTTCCTGGTGACATAAAAACACACATGGTTTCCCTTTGATATAAAGGCTGACATAAGAGACATAGCTATGCAAGATGGGTACAAATCCCAGACTTTCCTGAAAAAGGTCTCAAAGGGTTAATGCTTCTTTCCACAAAACTCACCAGAAGTTTATATTTAAGGGGTTATTTTTAAAAAATGTCTTCTGGGGAAGCATGCCCCCAGACCACCCTAACTAAGCTGAGTTACCAACCTTTTGAAGTGGGCCCTTTTCACATCTAGGGGCTCACTGGCTGATAATCCGTACATGTGTGCACACCTTTTGCTATATGTGCAAGTTTTACACAGTTATTTTAGTACATGGTGCACTCATCTTAGTAAATAGTGCACTTACTTCAATTCAATTCTACCTTCATTGAATGAGCACACGATTTAGCACACAAGTAAACATTTTAGTGAGTGAGTGCCCCCCCCCCCCCCCCCAAAAAAAATCTCACTCCAAGCTGAGCTCAAAACTTAAGAACCCTGCTAATAACACAGGTAATTAAATAATTGAAAAACCAGGCACTTTGTAGGTAGATTAAAGTAGGCCTATAAAGGCTTACATATGACAGTTCCAACGAGTTCCACAAACCATTTATCAGCCTGAGTGGCCCATTACTGTAATTAGTCATAGGCTAGGCTATATATATAGCTTATCAACATAAGACTAGCTTGTGCAAGTTTCTGCCTAGCAATAACATCAATGCTTCAGCTCCGCTAACCTTTCTCTCTGCCTTCCATCCATGTGTAAAATAGCAAGCAACCACGCAAATCCGTCGACTGTCAAAAATCCTGTAGTTTTCCCATAGACAGTAAGACTTTTCCTCGAACTTGATCGCTTGTAGGGTCATGCCATTAGACGAGGGGCCGCTCATTTATAGGCCGCTCATTTATCCCCCTACATTTCTGTAAATAGACTTGACCTGCAATCGGTTCATTGGATAAACCAGAAACACATTCCCCATTCCCAAGAGGCTTTGCTCCATTCTAGCCTAGGCCTGCGTTAATTTAAGAACAAACAAACGAATTAAATTGTAATTTTTTTTTTTATTGGTGACCATGAAAGTTCTGTAACGCCTGAATAAGACAAAAATGAATTAAGATAAAAAATGAAGGCTAGCCTTCACAAAAATCAGCATGGGACAGATGAGTGTGCAGGGTAACCATGAAGACAGTGAGCGAGTGGTATACATATTGGTTGGATTTCTAAGAACTTTGAAGTGTACGTCACGAAGATTTTCTATATGTATTTCTCATGTACGACTCACGACCGCGTTAAAAACTCCCGACCATCCCGATTGCACTCCGCCCCTTGCATTCTTTCATAGTCCACACTGCAGGGATCTCATCGCCCTGAAGGTAACATTGTCTTTGTGATGTGTGGCGACAGGGTCAGGCATAGAGAAGGAAGATCAGCCAAATTTGAAGAAAAAAAATCATACAAGTTGACATCTAATTGTTGCAATATCCAAAACCTTGTGCCTGCAATGGCAATAACAGGGGCATCACCAGAAATGTTGAGCCCCATGAAAGGAAAAAAAAAACAAGGTTTCACATTATTTTGTTATACTTTTCATATAAAATGCAAAAGATTCATGGGCAATGACAAGCTAATTCTTTCAGTTGTTCAAACAGTTTTTTATTTTAGAATGACAGAAGCTGATGGAAGCCACATTACACATGGTCCAGGTACAGACACCAGAACAGACTGTGTAACGGACATTGTATTTGTGAGCAGGATATCACAAGGAAAGGACAAGAGATCGCCCTGCGTCTCATCAGTCCGTTTGGCACTCGGCGAAGTAGTCAGCGGCAACAACAGAACGGCATTCCATGGGGAACATCATAGCCATCCTGCAACAACACATGTCTCTATTAGACTCAGGGGAAGATTGGTTTTGTGATCTTATAGCAGGCCTACTTAAGTTTATTGTATTGTATTCAAATTAATTTGAGATCAAACTCCAGGATTTTATTTTTTTGGTTGTTCAGATAATTTACACCATTGTCCAGGGTTCAATCAAACAATCAATCAATCAATCAATCTTTTGTAATAGCATTTTTTTTTTATAGAAAAACAATGTCATTGTCATGTGCTTTCATTGACTCAATTGTGTTGAAGGCCTCAATAATGGAAGCATCAGTTATGGTTGAACGAAGACTGTTAAATTAACAAGGAGCCACTGAGATTGGGACACTGTCACTGTCACTGTCACACACACACACACACACACACACACACACACACACAATCAACAGAAATCGGGGCAAAAATACCCTTTTCAACAATTGATATAAGAGATTGCGATATGCGAGTCCTTTAATTGTCTCCTGGCACAAATGGTTGTCTCTACTTACATTTTGGCCCTCATGGCGAGGGCCATGAATTTCTGCTCTGGGTCCAATTTCCTGAAAGAGAAGAAGGGGAACACTTTAGCGGTCTGCACAAAATGTTCTAAACAATGATCTGTGAAAGATAGGCTACTGATGTGAAGTCCGTATTATTATTATTATTATTATTATTATTATTATAGTAGTAGTAGTTGTAGTAATGATATCAGATTCCTCACATTTTCTCGTGGGTTCTCTTCAATTCCTTCACACAGTCGATGTCATCACTGATATCATCATCAATCAAATCTATAGGGGGAAAAAAATCAACAATTACTATTATGTAACAATTAAGGCATCCACTCGCCCATTAGTAATGGATAAAGTACATCCTATCCTGCCCTTGCCTCTGACAGAACAGCATTACAAGGACCCCCGCTCAGGGGTGACACTACTGGGGCATAGTCCTAATAAAAGAGGCAACAGGAGCTAGTTACAAACCGTAACTTATTTACTGGGGCACAGCACTTCAACCCCCACCCACCCCCTTTGTCCAGCCCAGACTCACCGCTGCAGGGCATCTGGCAGATGTTCAATGAGGGCGTGTCCTCAGACTCACACACCACTCGGTCAGCCAGCTGAAAAATGCCGTAGAGCGTCCAGGTCGAGGAGTCCTCCTCCACCTCCTCCTCCACCTCCTCGGGCTCCTCCTGGCTGTCCTCCTGCTGGGGTCGCCCCCACGGCCGCCCCACCATGGGGCGGAACCTGGGCATCACTGCCCGCTTGCCCCGTCGGGGAGGCGACCAGGGACGCCCGAAGGGCCTGCCCCAAGGACGACGCACCGGTCTCTCTGGCTTGTCCGCGGGAGCCTCAGGGTTCTCGGGCTTGGGAACCGGCTCACCCTCGCCCTGGCCTGCGGAGCCGGAGCCCTCGTCGCCGACGCTGGGTCTCCTCGGGGGCCAGGGCTTGCGGCCGGGGAAGAGGGGCTTGGGGGGGTCCATTACGGTCACCTGGCTCGTGTTGAACTGGGTGGTGAACTCAATTTTACAGATGACTGTGGGAGAGAGAGAGAGAGAGAGAGAGAGAGAGAGAGAGAGAGAGAAAGGATGAGGAGGGGCAAAAGAATGGTCAGGGTTTTCTTAGCCTCTCCTCAACAGGGTTTTTCATTCTATTCTGTGAGAGTAGGGCTTAATGCGCTATCATGTCTTAGTCCAATCGTACATTACAGATGACTGGGGGGAGGAGAAGTGGAGGAGGAGGAGAGGAGGAGTAGGAGGTGGAGGAGGAGGAGGTGGAGGAAGAGGAGGAGAGTGTAGGCAGGAGAATGTTAGAGGAGCAAAAGAATGGTCAGGGTTTTCTCAGCCTCTTCTTGACAGGGTTCTCTCGCTCTCTGACCCTCTCTGACTGTTTACATTTGGGTTCACAATGGTGTCGGTCAGAGGTGAATACCACTAGATACAAAAATTCACTCAATATTCACTACATTAAGTGAGGGAAATTAAGGATCATTAGTCACCCTTTACTGTTATAAACCACCAATAGTCTCTATTTTCAATTAAAACATAAACATTATTCATTAAACAATTAAAAACGTGTCTTTAGTACAACAGGAAACACTCACTCTTAGCCAGAATGTCCTCCATCTTGAAGGGCCCCTTCATGCCGTCGTCTTCATCGTCCATATCGGGCAGCATGGCCTCCAGTTCCACCTTCATTTCGCACTTGGTCAGCACCAGTCCTTCAGCCGGACCAGCGACCAGCGCCACCGCCAGCAGCCCCAGCATCTCACCCAGCGCCAGCGCCTTCATGGCAGGTACGCAAGTGGAGCGTCACTTAAACACCTTGCCTGTCAATCTGCAGAGAGTTGTCGAGAAGAGGTTGTTGTGTCGTGTCTAAAGGTCTGAGGCAGGCGAACTAGCTTTTATGTACAGTTCGAGAAGCAAGGTGGGTGGGAATGGTTGGTGTCGTGTTAAACTCCCGACTGTAATTTCCAGCTCTGTTGGGTACACATAATTAGGGTCCCTGAAGAGTTGAGGGTGACAAAAGGTTGCTGTGATTATGATTAACTCGACTCATGTTAGCATATAAGACCTTTCGGCCCCTCTGTCACGTTTTTCCTTAGCCGTGGGGTAAACATCCAACAGCCGTACATTGTCCACAGTGCCATTTAAAAAGAAAGAAAAAGAACACATGAGGAAACTTGAGCGACTCAAGGGATTAGTTCAACAAGTGGTGAAGCGAAGATTGCGTAATCATCGTTGAAGATAATAACAAGCCCAGAGGTGACCCTTTTTAAACGAACAATGGAACAAAACTCTCATGTTGATCGAATGACAACTTTATGATGGGCCTTTGTGCCCGAAGTTATGGTCACACAAAGAGTTATAAGGTGATGTAAAGAAGGAAGCATTCAAATCAAGACTTTCATCAAAATCATTGACATGTTATGTGTCTACAAATACCAGTAATACCAGTGGCCATCTATGTTTCTGTAGTACTATATTATACATTTGATACAATCTGAATTTATAAACTCTATGAATATAATCAAACAACATCATATTAACAATGACAGTTATAACTAGATTCGGTATGCATCAAATGGAGAAAATTAATTGTTTTTCTCAATCAGTAGACTTACTTGTAGCCAAAGCAGGACCTTCCTGGACTCTGAAAGGAGTCTTTTTGTGCCTGTTGTGATGGTGCTGGCATGCTCTAGCCTTTATAGAAGGAGAGGCTGACAGACATAACCCCTGGCTTACCGACTCTTGTTCAACTTTGAGATGGACAATGACACAAGTGACCAAAGGATTGGAGGATAAACACACAGCCGCTCATTTCCTTCTTTGTGGATGGCAGATTGTTAGCAGAATGTTGGATGACAGATTAGCCACATAATATTCTTTTGCAATGAAGCCTTGGTTACATTGTGGTCTATTGTTGAATGCATGGCGTCTATTTGCATGTGAGACCCATATATTAACCCCCTGGCTCTCTCGGAGTACATGTTTGCCAATTCAACTGTTTGATCTGAGTGGTGAATATAAAGATTCAGTGTTTGGAGAGACTTTGAGGAGCTATTCACCTGCCATAGAAGTGATGTATTAAAATGACACATTGCTGTGTGTGCTCAGGGACAACACATTTTGTGTCAATTTCAAAACAGCAATTGTGTGGCTGGGTGAAAGGTTAAAGACAAATTTCAGCTATCTAACAAAAAAAATCCTTTCACCCAGCCAGCCACACAATTCAGCTATCTACACATAATTGCTGTGTTGAAATTGACACAGAATGTGTTGTCCCTGAGCACACACAGCAATGTGTCATTTTAACACATCACTTTTTAGAGTGACACCCTCACCTCACTTACTCAGGGAGACTCAGCTTTGTTGTCACACAAGTTTAACTGTACGTCATGACATAAAACATACATTTCCCCTCTGTAGGATGCAACATACATTTCCCCTGTCTTATACAGTACTGGTAGAGTGGATTGTGTGGTTTGGCCTTAAATGAAATGGAAATAGGTAGATAATGCAAAATAGTTTTAGATGTAGCTGTATTGTCATTGTATCTGTGTATGTAATTTTAGCTGTATCTCATTGTTCTCAATATACCTCTGAAGTTTGCCTACAAAAAAATAACCAAAGCTGCCGTCTTTGCCCATATAAGGAGATCCGGGTGTTAATTGAAGCTAACTACCTATGGCAAAGAAAGTTAGCTCTGGGGTAGCAAAAATCTAAGTTTGCCAACTGAAGATCACAGGAGCCACAGGCAGAGGACAAAAGTGTGTTGAGCAAAACGTCTGCATATATATGTAATAATTCCATAAGGGAAAATCGCAAGATACCGGATCTCAACGATGGCAGCTTTTTTGTAGGCAAACTTCAGAGGTCTATTGTAGATGCATCTCATTCTACAGCAGAGGAGTACGGGAGGAATTGGTGGCAGGGGGAGGTTGCTATGCAACAGTAGAAATTGGGAATCAGCTACAGAGACCTTCCTAGATTTCCAAACAATCAGGTGACCGGACCAGTGGTCTTACAGACACACACACTACTTATAAAGCTTTCTAAAACAGACACACAGCTTTCTAAAACAGACCCACACCACTTATAAAGCTTTCTAAAACAGACATACACCGCCTTATAAAGCTTTCTAAAACAGACACACAACTTTCTAAAACAGACACACACCACTTATAAAGCTTTCTAAAACAGACATACATTTACATACCTGATCAGCATTTTTAAATGATCTACTTATTCTCTTTCTTTTGCTTTTAGAGTGACAAAATATGTTTACATACACATTCACAGTGAGGCTGTTACCTGATCTATCAGAAACTGGGCAGGTAACCTCCCTCTCTCTTATATGTTGTTGTGCAACTACAAAATTGCTCAAATAAAAGCCTCGTTCTAGTTCAGTGAATCATGGTGGGTTAAGGCAGAGGTCACACTCTGAACACACACAAACACACGGTTAAGGCAGAGGTCACACTCTGAGCACACACACACACACACACACACACACACACACACACACACACACACACACACACACATACATAAACACTACTCTGTATGACTACAAAGACTGTGTTTGATGTAACGTGCCTCCATCTAAGAGATACACATCATAAAGACACATTCTATTTTTATCTGATAACACAATACCCTTTACTACTACTTTAAAATCCATTTCCTGGACAAAGCCAGTTATAAACAAACAACAGCTTCATCCCAGTTCTTGCAAACCATTTTGATGTTCTGGTATTTGATCTGTACATAATGCACTACACTAAGACAATGCAATGAGTATCTTTTCCAGTTTCAGTTAATCCTGTTAAATTGCCGTTAAACTGTTTTGAAAAGGTGACTTTGTATGCCTCTTTTTACTGAGCTTTTCCAGGGGTGCCAATGAATGAGGGTGTGCAATGTGTGCATATGGATATGAATAGATACAGATATGTTTTGAAGATTTGATGAAGAGATCATCGGAGGATTGTGAGGATACTGAGGATGCTTTTACATAATTTTGTAGTAAAATGTAATACTTAAATGCCTTCTTAAGCAGTTTCTGTCTATCAAACATCTGTGAAAATATGAAATAATGGTTTTATTTAATCAATACACATTGCGTCATCCAACCCGTCTAGGTGACCAGCTAAGAGACATTTGACGATGTTGCTGGGGTCATAGGTCAAGTTGCTAGTAACACTGTAGTCATGAGATTAGTTTTCTGGTTTCACAATCACATGACCTGATGAAAGCCACCCATTCACTCCTGTATTTGCTTTGGAAGTGTTGATATGCTTCAGTCATCTATGAGGTCACAAAAAACAGTGTTTATCCATGTAGCCCAGAGGTTATCAAAGATGCCAGTCAAGTCAGGCAAATCGAGCAGGAAACTAAATCGAGCTGACGTTGTGTTTGGGATGGAGATGTTGTCACTCTCTGTTCAGTGACTTGCAAGGGTTGTGGGTGGGAGTGCAGCGTATACTTGGTCTCATCAGGGGCTGTGGGGAAGAAACAGGGCACATTAACAAAAGGTTTATACTTTTATTGCATATATTTATTTTTTAACATTTCTGTTAGCGTAGATGTTTTAATCTTTGGAATTTGGTACGATTATTGTTATTATTGTTGAAGTAATCATTGGCGTTTTTCCTATAATATGATGGTTAATATTGTTTTATGTATTTTGCTATGTTGCATTATGCTAGCTTATTTCTTATTTGTTACTGTTTTTTGTTTTGTTTTATTTATTGTTTTTTCTGTTGTGTTCTTATATTTTTTAAAGTAACTTTGGACAGAAGTGTTTACTACTAAATAACTTAAAGGAGAAATTCGGCGAGTTTTCACATTGATCTTCGCTTCTCGAGGAGTACTGTCGGTACGAAAAAAAAATGAAAGCGTTTTTACCTAGCTCGAGTTGCTACAGCCAGCAGCTAATGTAGCCAGGCAGCTACAGCGCTACACAGCTCACGGACATGCCCCCAGAGTGTAGCGCTGTAGCTGTAGCAACTCGACCTAGGTAAAACCGATTGTTTTCGTTTTCTTCGTACCGACAGTAATCGGTGACCTGGAGAAATGGAGATCTGAAAACTCGCTTGGATTTCTCCTTTAACTAACCAGTAGTTATATTAAGTTTACACAATCTTTCCTTTGCATAGTTGAGAGTAGTTGCATCCTCCCCATTTCACTGGATATGTACTTGTACTACCACGCCTGTGACAAATAAATGACTATGACTAACTAACTGCATGTTTTACTCCCAAGACCTGATGAAGTCCTCAGCTGAACCGATTGTTCCTCACCAGCCTGAAAGTGACCTACATGCAGCTGCAGGCAGCCTTCTATTTTTCTCCCAGGATCTAAGTTGGAGCGGATCAGAGTGTACCCAAAGATCCTGCTGGATATCACATCCTACTTCACTCTCAAAGTGTAGAGACAACGGTCTCAAGGAGAGTATAAATAGCCTGGAGATGCTATTTTCAGTGTGAGCACAGCTAATGCACTGTATACTCTATCAGCTGAAGTTATGAGGAGACAAAATGATCAAAATATGCCACAGTGGGATAAGGACACTGCTGGTATTGTACTGACAGTGTGTCCCTACCTGTGTGTATGTGTGTGTGTGTGTGTCCCTACCTGCGTGTGTGTGTGTGTGTGTGTGTGCGTATGTGTGTGCTTTGAGAAAATAGGTTACTCACTAAAAAAAAAGAAAAAGCTAGACAATATATAAATTCACTACAACACACCATACTCTACACACTATTACAAAACTGCAGCATGTAAGAACTGCTTTGGCCTAGCCTTACTTGTGGGCATGCTATTAGTTTTCACTAGCTCTATTGCAGAATCTGATCTGATCATCTGATGCTGTGTTACATATTTGTCTCATCGCACAGATACAGATGGACCTCAGAGTACTGAGTCTGGGAGCAGCTCTTAGAAACGGAAACATTGTAAAACACTCTCAGATGAAGCATGGAAACCCATATGGTCAACTCTGGTTAGTCCCATATATGGAAAAGGTCTCTAGATAAGACTGCTAAAGAGCTTGCATAAAGGTTTCGTACAAGAAATGGCACACTGACCCTTAAAATGCCAAGTAGGTCATAAATGAAAAATACATTTTATGTTTCTTTTTTAAAAGATCCCATACGTATGTGTGCTGATATTGTTACTTTATAGGAAAAGATCATATATGAATTTGACACACAATGTTCCATATGGGTCACTTTGGATTACAGTGTCTGTTGACTAAATGAATGTAGTGAGACTGACACTGACCATAGAGACCTGACCATGTGCCAAACTGGTCCTGATAGGATGTCATGGCAGCAGTGCTGGATGGTGCCAAGGCCACCGCCTGACAGGCCAGCAGGTCGAAGTTCCGCAGGTGTTGATCTTGCTCACCACCCCCTCGGCAGGGGAACTCTAGGGTTGCAAACCTCACCCTATAGGAACACAGATTATCGTTTCAAAATATAAACTCACCAATGTGTGTGAATTTATTTGCAAAGTTAGCGAGTTAAGAATTCTTTCCCCAAACATTGGATAATAATTCATTAAGACGCCAAGTTTCTCTGCAAACTACCTGTGACTGGGTGAGTGTAGGGTGTGAACTCTTCCTAGTTGTCCTGGATACATGCCTCTAACATCCCTCCCTTGTCTATGTGGGGCACACACACACACACACACACACACACACACAATTTTGAATCTATTCTTTTTTTTTTAATTCACAAAGCCGTGTGAATTCCATTCACATTTAGTCATTTAGTCACACGTTTATTCAAAGCCACTTACAAAAAGGTTAAACAATCAAAGTACAGTGTGACAAGGCCATGTTAGTGCAGCAATAAGAACCACAGAATTTGTATAGAACCAAGTGACAGTTCTAGAAAGGCGGGTAGTCTAGTGGTAAATGTTAGATTTAGCATGTCCAGTTGTTGTACTTAGTTAGCAGCACATTTACCTCACTGCTTTCTTGGACAGCTGGTGTAACTCACTGCTGTCCAGCTTCCTCTCGCTAAACTCATGGAGACGGATAGCCAGTCCTGGTCCAGACATCCTGAGGGCAACAGCAAAGCCATCAAGTCACACGGCCACTGGGCACGACAACACACCAAGGGGGCTTCAATCTAGCGCATGCTAGTGATATTTCATATTATACTCTGACATAACACATGATAGAATGAAGCACAGCACGGACCATGGTGTGCTGAGGTAGGTGGTCGTGACTTGGTGAGGTTTGCTTTGTTGCTATGGATTATGCCTGTAGGCTAAAATCCAAACACCCAGACAACCAAAAGCAATTACACAAATACAGAGAAATACACCTTTAAAGTAACACAGTGCAGTTATTTTACCTCAAAATAAAAGGCTTCAAGCTCATTTGCCATACTGACTTACAATAAAGAGAATGGACTCCGACATTACTGTGGAGCATGGCCCTTTTTGTCAGTTAGACTAATTGGGTGCCCCCTAGCAATACGGGGACCCAGAACGTTGAAAGTAAATGAAAGGGGAGTTGTTATATTTCGTGTTAATTTAAAGTGATGTTTTTCAGTGTCAGGTTTCAGTCAGAGGTGGTGGGCTATCAGCCAGCTAAGGTTGAGTCTGATATCTAGATGAAGACATTGTAAAGGGATGTTATGCAATATGATCACACTCACTGCAGATTTCTATCCTCGTTTGGGTATCAATTTTGAAAACAAAAATATGCACAATGACAATGCACGAATACACCTTTAAAGTTAATGTCTTCTTACCTGGGTAGTTCAAGATGTCAGAGATGGACAGTGGACAGTTGCATATCTCTCTCTCTCTCTCTCTCTCCCCACGGGGTGTCTGTTTGCTCCTGTTGCTGAGGAACAGAAACCCGACCCAGGCAGGTAGCCTATCGCAGGGATGACCACACCACAGGACACCAGATGACTTCCTAAAACACCTGAACTCTAAGCTTATCAAAGAAGCTATGTGGAAACGTGTAAAGCGTTACAAGGATGCTTGTGTTGTTTTTAGTCAATTACTTCTTCTCTTTGTTGCCCTCAGTTTTGGCAGACAACATGCCTAAATATAAGCCTAGATTATCTGTTTAGACTATTGTCTGCTATATTTGATTAGACAATGTGTTGGTATCAAACTTGAAACAATTCAGTAGGTAGCTGAGACCAATTAGAAAATAAAATATGTTTTGTGGTAAAAATGCCATGCGTTCATCACATAAATCTATTTATGTTGTTAATTCTCTCAAAACAACACTAGGGGGAGACACATTTCAATCATCCTTCATATTCTGTCCTCAATC
This sequence comes from Alosa sapidissima, assembly GCF_018492685.1. Classification (NCBI taxonomy): domain Eukaryota; kingdom Metazoa; phylum Chordata; class Actinopteri; order Clupeiformes; family Clupeidae; genus Alosa; species Alosa sapidissima. The sequence goes on along the minus strand of NC_055965.1, from coordinate 16,705,017 downwards.
AAAAAGGCTTTCGTAAAAAAAAAAAAATCACAGCGAAACCTGACAGTATTATGAACATTTGATATTAGGCTACTTATCTTATCTATCTTATCTTAATCTTAGCAATCATGAAAATGTCAAGCCAGGCTCTCTTCGTGTCGTAATTTCAGTTCTTTGTTTTCCGACTTGTTTAAGAGGTTGGATTAGAGATGCTTTTGTGAAACAAAGCACACCCCCATTCCAAAATAGTCTCACCATAGGATCTCACACAGAGGATAGGCTACTCAGACTAAAAAAAAAACTCACGGAATGTAATAGAAAACTTAACTTATAACCCAAAGTCAATCAGTTTATTGGTTTTATTTTCAATCAGACATAAAATGCGATATAGCTTAAGCCATTGCGCTGCCAAATAAGGTTGGGGCAGCCAGCAACAAAAGCCCGGCGAGTGACAAAGCCAGGAAGAGAGGGACGTGGTCCGAAATCTGCCTGGCGTGACGTCACAACATTTCCTCAATGCCAGCGATAGCGGCGGTGGCAGGTCAGTGACGGAGGCAGCCGCCGTCTCCTCTTCTCCCCATCTTCCTCGTTGTTAGCCGCATTTCCAGGGTCAACCAAATTCGCCGGCAGTGTCGGCAGCAATGGCAACGTCGCTGTCCTCCTCATCGCTCGGCCCGTGACGGGGCTTCCCAAAATCTCTCCTGCCTCCCATCTGAGCTGGTGGTGGTGGGAGAAACCAGCATAGGCTACAAGGATCCAGAGAGGGGAGACACCCAGCGAATCCCCCTAGCCCGTTTCCCCGACAGGTAATGCATCATGGCTCGTACTGTTTTGGGTGGGGGGAGAGTCTTTGAATGGGGTGTAACCACAAGGATGGTACAAATATGCTAACAGGAGGTAAATATATTTCTGTAAATGAATCGGGGCCTGTTTCCGCTCACAGTAACCCACCCAAGCTAGCACTGGTACACAGCTAGCTCCTATGTTAGCATACGAAGAATGCACATCTGCAAGTTTGGGATGCGAGGCAGGGTGGACATAGTTAGATGCTGCAATCACAAGGCTTGGGCAGAGATGATGCTAGCACGCTAACAGTTATCTATTTGGTTGGAGGCCGCAGCCAAGCCTTGAAGCTACAGGCCTAATATTTCTTTTTCTCGATTTGCCTTTCTTCTGATAGGCTACATTTAAACCGATTCTTAAGGTTAGTAGCCTAACATACGGAATGCCTCCATTTTGCTGTGAATGATGTGAAAAATATGGACTCAACAAGCACATCAGACGACATCGCTTATTTCCATCCCGCCAGCCAACGAGCCGTTTTCATATCACTACACTGATGTTGTATCATTAATTGCATTCAAAATGGCATTTTACTAGCTAATAGCCGCATGCTAGCTAGTCACGCTTTTAGGCATTTTCGGGTGTAACGGTAATTGCGCTGTCGGTCTATTATATAACTGTAGCCCAAAAGACACCACTCGCCCTTGGAACAAAAGCCGCTGTGTTATTGTTTGTTTATTGCGTGGCGGCCTAACTGTGTCGTCTTATTAATTGCTGGCAAATCCGCTGATTGTATAGAGCGGTGGCGTTAATGACGGGCTTTGCAGCGAAAGCCCACCGTTGGAATGCCCGTTGTAGTGTCAGCCATTGTTTTTGTTGTCATCTGGTGGGGGTGTTTGTTGGGCTTGTTTTCATAACATTCATATTTACATTCGGGTGGCACCGAATTGATGATTTGATGGCATGGTCATTTGAGAATTATTAACCGCTCTAATAAAGTGTCACTATTTAAAACGCACATGCTGAGTGTCGAAACAAACGAAGATGCATAGGGCAATGTCAAAACAGATAGATTGGGTGTATTATAGCCTACCGTAAGAACATGCAAGACAAGTAGCCACACACGAAGGAGAGACTGGCCAAGTGTGACTGTGCAATGTCGTGTTTGGAAGTCTGCATCTTATCAGGCGATAGCCTACATTTGGCATTTGAGACTGCTCTCCTCGGGCTATCCCACTATGCGGTGGCGAATAGTTTCGTTTCATTCATGCTAACAAACAGTTATTCCCAATCACAGGATCTGCCTTAAAGATCGGCTTCAACGCAGAAATAAAAAGCCTTTATCCTTGCGTACACAGCGAGAACCTCTTAGTCAGCTTTCATGTCTTGTCAATACCTGTGTCTGTAGCCCACATCACCATTGCTGAAGTCATGGATGTTGATAAGATAATGTAATTGGTCATCTGTCGGCTGTTTTAAGATTCTATCTCGGCTGCCATATCCTGCTTGTGCCCGCCCCTGGCCCTGCATAGATGTGTGTGTATATGCAAGAGCCAGTCCGTGTGTGTGTTTTGATAAAGTAGGCTACAAGGGGACGGAGTGGCAGCCTTTACACGGGGGGCTAGAATCTTGCTTGTTCCGAGAGGAAAGGGGGTGATTTAACGGCTTTTGGCGCTGGGAGGGACGGGAAACGTGCTCTTGGCCTTAACAATGGCTTTATTTCTCACATAAGTGTTCACAAGAAACAGGAGGGAGGGAGGGCTGGTAGCAAAGAAGAAAGATAGAATGAATTGAAAGAAGGATATTGCTCAATGTGCAGTTATATTATTATTATTATTATTATTATTATATTATTTTTTTTCTCTCCACTGTTTACTTCCTTCCAGGCTGAGTCACCACTGGAGTGTGACAGGGGGTAGAGGGAGGGAGGAAGAAAGAGAGACAGAGAGAGAGAGAGAGAGAGAGAGAGAGAGAGAGAGAGAGAGAGAGAGAGAGAGAGAGAGAGAGAGAGAGAGAGAGAGAGAGAGAGAGAGAGAGAGAGAGAGAGAGAGAGAGAGAGAGAGAGGTTAAGTGATAAGTGATCTCAAAGCAGGGGTGAGAGAGGAAGTGAAGGAGTGGTACAGAGAAGGAGGAGGAGGAAAACGAGTAGGAGAGACCAGCCACGTTGATGCAGGTAGCAAACAGAACAGCAGCAGCAGCAGCAGCAAGAACAAGCCAGATACAGACAGGTGGGTTGTAGGCTAGACGGTGTGTGTGTGTGTGTGTGAGTGTGTGTGTGTGTGTGTCTGTGTGTGCTGTTTCGAAACTAAGTAGAAGGAACAAGAGAGAAGGAAAGGGACCGGATCAGAGAGGGTTAGAGTGGGCAGTGTGGACACTGCTGGCAAGGGACCACCGGGTTCAGAGCCGACCCGCAAGCCGTCATGAATGACCCGAACGTCGTGGTGAAGGAGGGCTGGGTCCAGAAGAGAGGTGAGTGGACCTGCTGTGACACACACGTGCGAGTGAGTGAGTGAGTTTTATTTGATTAAGAGAAAATAATTAATGTGAATTCACAGTGAGTTCACAAATTCATTTGTTCATTTTGTGAACATATGACCTTGTGCACACAGTGAACAACACCAGTTGTATGTCTCTGTTTTAGAGAGTTTAGATTAGAGGAAATGTATGAGTGAGTGTTATATGATGCACAGGCTTTATTGATTTGTTTGTGTCTTTGTTTGTGTGTGTGCCAGTGAGGAAATTCAACTTTGAAATTTGACAGTACTGGTTTGTGAAAATATGGGCGGTGGTTGCGTAGTGGTTAAGGAGCTGGGCTAGCATGCAGTAGCCTGGAAAGTTGTGGGTTCAATTCCCAGCTTCCATCGTTGTGCCCTTGTGCAAGACACTTAACCCCAATTTGCTCCGGTGTAATATATTTGACATGTGTAAGTCGCTTTGGATGAAGGCATCTGCTAAATGAAAATATTATGTAAATGTCTGTGTGTGTGTCGGTTGTCCAATAAGAAGGTAAACAGGCCTAGGAATGAATTAATTAAAGTGGTTTGCTTGTCTCATGTTTCTAGCATCCTCTTGTGTGTAGACATTTCCCTGCATGCTTGTGGGTATCAGCTATACAGGTGGGTGGGTCTCAAAAAAAGAATATTGTGGAAAAGTAATTTTTTTACCCCCTAAATTAGTTCAAAAAGTGGATCTTTCATATATTCTTGATTCATTAGATTTAAAGTGAAATACAGTATGATGATTTGGGGTGCCATGTCATGCACAGTTAATGCAGCCTTCTACCAGGAGATTTTAGTGCACTTCATGCTTCCATCTGCTGACGAGCTTCATGGAGATCCTGATTTCCTTTTCCAGCAGGACTCGGCACCTGCACACAGTGCCACACTGTTACAGTAGTAACTGGTTTGGTTACCATGGTATTACTGTGCTAGATTGTTAATTGGCCAGCCTGACCTGAGCTCCTTAGAGAATCTTTGGTTTATTGTCAAGAGAAAAAATGAGAGACACGAGACCCAAGAATAGATGACCTTAAGGTTGCTATCAAAGCAACCTGGGCTTCTGTAACCCCTCAGCAGTGCCACAGGCTGATTGCCTCCATACCAAGCCACACAAGTAGTAATTTCTCCAAAAGCAGCCAGAATAAGTATTGAGTGTATAAATGAGATTAGTCAGATTAGTTCATTTATTTTCCGCTTTACCTCTTTATTCTAATATTTTGAGATACCTCTTAACCTCTTTATTGTAATATTTTGAGATACTCATTTTTGGTTTTCATGACCTGTCTGTACATCAAAAATGACTTAATGACTCATATATTCTAGATTCATTAGATATATAATGAAATATTTCAAAGATCCACTTTTTGAACTAAATTGGGGGTGGGGGGGGGGTGCACGATATTTACATTTTTGAGACCCACTTGTACTTTGTTGCTGTGGCTCAGCAGCAACCATTTTGGCTCAAACCTGTTTCTCTCGACTTCCTTACCCTCCCTAGGAGAATACATTAAGAATTGGCGACCACGATACTTCCTGCTCAAGACGGATGGCTCCTTCATTGGCTACAAGGAGAAGCCACAGGACATGGACCTGGCGTACCCGCTCAACAACTTCTCTGTGGCCAGTGAGTGTGAACCTGCGGCTGCCATTTTGACATTTTCATTTACAACACACGACACTGCCACATAGCTGTAACTAAACCTGTTTACTCCCAATGAAAACGTTAGATTGCTGCTGTCAGCCGTGTAGCAGATTTATCCTGTTCTCATCAGTGTGGCTTTATGATATTTCACATCACACTCAAGTGACTGACATGTGGCATTCAGTCAGTGAACGAAGTCCTGAGCACCATGCTCTACTGGGTGAGGAAAATGAGTTAGAACGTTTTCTTAAGTGCTTCGAGAGAAAATAACTAATCTGGACGCCTGTGAAAAACGCCCCCCCCGCCATTTATTCTCGTCTGTGAGTATAACAGCCACTGCATGTGCCAATGAAGAAATGAAGAGCCCCCATTACTTTAGCATGCAGGTGGTAACTCAGCACAATTACCTGAAGTGGGTCTTTTGAGTAGTGCACATGTTAGCCAGTGATGGCCTGAAGTGCCATTATGCCAGGCCTCCTTCTGCTGCTCTCAGAATGTCACGGAATCTCCTGATGGCTTCAAGGGGGCTTTTCAGGCCACAAGTGTTTTGGTATTTCACAAGTACTAAAGGTGTAAAGGCTTGTTGGTGTAAAAAAAAGTAAAACACCAACCACATATTCTTAATTGCCGTATGTAGCGTTTCATATCAGAGGTTTTCTTAATAGCCGTATGTAGGTTTCATGTGTGTTGACAATTTAACTCCGCAGTTCAAGACGCCACATTTGGAAGTCATCTTTTCAGATTTATTTTTGTTGTGTGTGTGTGTGTGGTTTCTTATCACCCCTCTTTTTTTTTTCCTCCACAGAGTGTCAGCTGATGAAGACAGAGAGGCCCAAGCCCAACACCTTCATCATACGCTGTCTGCAATGGACCACTGTCATCGAGAGGACCTTCCATGTCGACACACCGGACGAAAGGTATGGCTGGCTCTCCCCTGCGGAGACAAATCGAGAAGCATATTGGCTGTCCTGCTTTCAGCTCTCTCGTGTATTTATGTTTGTCAGTTACCTAATGGTCATAGAGTAAACTGAACAAAAAGGTGTCAGTTTTAAGCATTCTGTTTGTATGATTTTCCCATTCTGACACATCAGCAAGCTGAAATTGTGACATCATCATTATCAGCACTGACATTGTGACATCACAAGAGACTGAGGGCCAGATGTACCTACATTTGCGAACGTAGCGTTAGTAGCGTCATGGACAAACCGCAGATTGCGAATGCTGTCAGACCCAAGTTTCCGTCGTATTTATCAATCGTTCAATACTTAGTGTTAACTGCGCCTTTCTCTGCCTTTCTCCGCCCATAAACGCAATTTACGAACGTCCACAACTGTATGGCAGCGCCTACATACAAGCGCAGTTGAATGAAGTTAACTGATGACGACATTCAAAAGAATCAAACGTTTAGCGATCATGAATAATACCATACATGATAAGATGTCAACAAGCAGGGAGATAATGAAGATCGGTAGTTCTACTCAAACTACAGTACTTGTGCACGTAGGCTATGGAAGATTGGTCAAATCTAGCAAGTAGGAAAGTTTAAGTGACTGACGTGAAAGTGAAAGTGAAAGTAAGGCCAACGAAAAAGGCAACGAAAAGGTTGCTTTTGATAGTACAAAGACTTACAAAACTGGTGCTCTAAATGGCGATTTTGTTGTCTTTGAAAGGTTCTCTTATTGACTCATTGAACTGCAGTTTGGATTAACACCTGCTTTTACAAGGCGGAAATATTTAGGCGCAGAATAGACGTGCGCTTTCACAAGCAGTCTTTGTACATACCGCGGAATACATAATTAGGCGCTATTTACGCTTCCCCTCCTATCTCTTTATGCTAAACTCCCACTTTCCTCTGGATCCCCCCATGAATGCATATGCATGACACGAAAAACGCAATGTGCCCTTTTCAGCTCCCGCGACAGGCAGTTTGCGCTTTAACATCTTTGCGGCCTGTTTGTACATACCTCGCAATGATTTTACACGCACGTTGCGAAACAAATACGCCTGAAGTGGGTGCAAAAGCGTTAGTACATCTGGCCCTGAGTACCATGACAACTAAATATGTAACATAGCAACATATGTTTACTTTGTGGAGCTGGATCTTACTGTTATGTTAGGGGCTAGAATATATCTTTATCCTGATGTCACTGCAAATGTGGCAGTAACACAGTAACTAGCCCTTCCAGCTGAGGCATTAACAGTTAAGAAGCAATGACTCAGAGGACTTACGGAAATGCTCAGATGTGAATCCTCTATATGTGGTCTCTACACTATCACATCAATGCTTAATGACAGCTGATGTCATCAGCAAGGATCATTAAGTCAGCTGTGAAAGAGGGGTCATTTGGTCATGGTGATGTCATCTAACTTTTAGGAGGTCATGTGACTCCATGGGAATTGGAGTGGGATGAGTCAGAGGCATCCATTTTGAAGGATGATATCACTGAGATCAGAGAATAAAATATTCCCATGGAGTGTTACTAGTCTGAGTGAAATTTCATCAGTCAGTAAACTGATTGGGTAAGGGGAAGTCGATGCACTGCACAGATCCAACCTGAAGTTAATTTTTTTTTTTTTTTTCACAATCACCATGTCATGTAAAACAAACTGTCCCCCATCAGACTTATTAGCATATCATTATTTGTCGACCTAAATCCATGATCTTGGCCTCAATGTTAAATCCCAGTTAGAGTTAATGTTCACTCCAAAAAGCATCAGCAGCATACATCACAGACAAAGCTGGTGTTGAAATAGGGCCACAAAAGAAGAGAATTGTCACTGAGTAGAACCAAGGCATGCATGCTGTCCTCATTTGGCATCGTTTGCAATTGTATTGAGTCAGCTTTTATTCAAATCACTGCTGAAAACCACAAAGGTGTGTATACCATCACCAGCTTTGGTCCATAGGAGATGGATTAGTAGCCAATGGAATGGAACCAATTTAGACGTATTGCTGCTATTACTGTCGCCGTGGCAATGCCATGCACTGTTGCCGCGGTGAGTGTTACCGCAACCGCATGTGTAAAGAAACGGGGGTAGATCCCTCTCATCCGTCTCCGTTAGCCAAACTGTCACCTGTCACTTAACACGATGACTGACTGATTGACTGATGGCGCCGTTGCTGTGGCGACAGGGACGAATGGGCGGAGGCGATCCAGATGGTGGCGGACAAGCTGGCCAAGCAGGAAGAGGAGGGGATCCTGTGCAGCCCTACCTTGCAGATGGAGAACGTCAACGAGGAGGAGATGGACACGTCCATAAGTCATCACAAACGGAAGGTATGCTGGGGCAATGGAAGGTATGCTGGGGCAATGGTAGTATAGTGGATAAGGAGCCGGGTCTATAAGTCATCCCAAACGGAAGGTATGCTGGGGCAATGGAAGGTATGCTGGGGCAATGGTAGTATAGTGGATAAGGAGCCGGGTCTATAAGTCATCCCAAACGGAAGGTATGCTGGGGCAATGGTAGTATAGTGGATAAGGAGCCGGGTTGGCATGCTGTAGCCTGAAAAGTCGATGAGTTCGATTTCCAGCTGCTGCCGATGTGCCCTTGAGCAAGGCACTTAACACCGGAATCTGGCCCTGCAATTTTATCATTTAATTGACATCAGTAAGTCGCTTTGGATAAAAACGCCAGCCAAATAAAAATAAAGATGTACAGAGATTCTTGCATGCGTGCCTGCGTGGTCAAAACAAAGGATGCAGATAAACGCAGGGTTCCCACGGGTCATGGAATTTCTGTAATATCATGGACTTCTAGAAAGTCTATTCCAGACATGGAATTCTGATTATTTTGATAATTTTTGGGGTAAAGTCAGGGAGTATCAGAATTTTGTTGTAGCAGTTTAACATTTTCTTGCCAAAATACACTAATACAAATATATTCCTACGCATAATTGGTGTACATTTGCTTATTAGCTTTAGTCCTTGCTTGAGTAGCCCAACTGTGTTTATTCAATGCCCATTTATTCATCTCCCGCTCTAAAAAAAGATTCTTGACCACTACACGGGTGCTTTGAAGTCATTGGTCGGTATATTGTACTATTCATTGTATAGTAAGTCCTGGAAATTCAGGTTTTTTTGTCAGGGAAAGTCATGGAATTTTACATTTGACTTAGAGTGGGAACCCTGTTACCGTCATGTCACTGGAGGGACTGTGCCTAGTAGTTATAGGAAGAGCAGAATGTCACATACATTGCCTGACATACCAGTGGGAATAGAGGAATGTAAGTCACTGTAATATAGGTCATTTGATTTGTATAGCACATTTTAAAACGACAGTAGTTGAATTCCCCATATATATCTGTACTGTATAAGGAATATCCATAGGCAGTGGCGTTCCAGAATGTACCAAAAGGGATGCTGTGGTGCACACATGGCGGTGACTGGAACATCCCCTGTCATTCACGAGTCACGACCCGATTAGAAATCATCACATTAGTGACCGACTACAGTCCGTGAGCATGAGAGAGAGAGAGAGAGAGAGAGAGAGAGAGAGCTTTTAATATAATGACAGTTCAGCATGGGCTAGATCAGCTAAAGTCGTGCTTGCCATGTGATTACGTCGCTCACGTTTGGCTTCGTCGCTGTGGCGGCGACTTGCTCTTCCTCAGCAGACAATGAACGACTTTGACTATCTAAAGCTGCTGGGCAAGGGCACGTTCGGGAAGGTGATCCTGGTGCGGGAGAAGGCCAGTGGAACCTATTATGCAATGAAGATCCTGAAAAAGGAAGTCATCATTGCAAAGGTGAGAGTGTGTGTGTGTGTGTGTGTGTGTGTGTGTGTGTGTGTGTGTGTGTAGCCTCATGCATTGCTCATTGCAAAGGTGTGTGTGTGTGCATACACTCATCTTTATGTATTTTCATAGACTCGTCTTTATGTATTTTGTGTCAGTCATTGAACGGTTCTGTAACAAATCCTGCACCTCATTTCTCTCTCTCTCTCTCTCTCTCTCCCTTTCTACTTGCAGGATGAGGTGGCCCACACACTCACAGAAAGCAGAGTACTGAAAAACACTAGGCATCCATTTTTAACTGTAAGTACCATACTTAACTGTATGATTTCAGTTCAGTGCTTTATTGGCTTGAAATTCAAAACATAGGCTAGCCAGATCTCTAGCCTTAAGTCGAATAAACTTGTAGCTTAGGCTATGTTATGTGTACAGAAATGTAAGTACATGTAGCTGTCTTCCAATCCAGGTGGTCTTGGCTCATTTGTTTTGTACCGAAACTGAGTGTGATTGCTGCTTTCACACAGACCCAAAGGTAAAAGAGTTAAAAAAAATCTTATTTTTACATCCTGCAGTCCCTCAAGTGGTCTTTCCAGACAAAGGACCGCCTCTGTTTTGTGATGGAGTATGTTAATGGTGGTGAGGTACGATGGATTTGATCTCTTTACTTATAACAATGTTATCATTGCCTGCAATTGTAAATAATTACAGGCACGATTAATGAACTGTTATAACTTGTCTTGGGCAGCTTTTTTTTCATTTGTCAAGAGAACGGGTGTTCTCTGAAGACCGCACACGCTTCTACGGGGCGGAGATCGTCTCTGCTCTGGACTACTTGCATTCTGCCAAGATTGTTTACCGTGATCTCAAGGTGAGTTTTGAACATGTGTGCCAAATCCACATGTGGCCATTTCTTTTTTCCAAATCTTGTTTATTTAACCATTTTTTTTTAAAACAAATTTCATTCACCTCACTCAGATTCACAAACACTTCTAAATGCTGTCCGTTTGCATCACATGTCTCATCGTTGTGTTGGAATTGGTCCAATGTGTTGTTGGAGGAATTGGTTCGTTGGTAATTAGGTCTTTATTGTCCTTTTATGTTCCAGATAACACATTAGCTAAGTATTCACACACATTAGCACTGCTCACACTATATTGATTCAGTAATCGATTGAAAGGATGAGTGATCTTGTAAACAAACTGGTTGGAAAAGCAAATGTTCTTATTCACTCCCATTTCACTGTAGAATGTAGTTCTAACATTCTTCTAAGACTCTCTTCTGGGCCTTGTTTCCCGAAAGCATTGTAAGCCCAAGTAGTTCGTAAAGTCCCTCTTGCGAACGTCTTAAGATTTGCAGCCCTATTTCCCGAAAACATCGTTGTTTAAGAACGTTGTAAAAACACTCGTAGATCTACGAGTGATCCAGAGGACTCGTTAAAGGTGTCTTAACAGGTACTTCACTGAGGTCACCCGCAAGACATACAGGGAAATTGCAACTAAGAATAGAATTGTCCAACATGCGTTCCCATTCTCTGTTATGTACTTTTACTGAATCCGATTTTAGCGAGCAAAATAGCATACATTTAATGCTCATAATAATGTGATAAGAATGAACAAACAAAAATCCAATTAATTTATGACAAAAGACTTTTTATCTTTTAATAGATAGATAGATAGATAGATAGATAGATAGATAGATAGATACTTTATTGATCCCCAGGGGAAATTCAATTCATTATTAGGCCAATAAGGTAAGAGCAAAGTAAAGGAACATGTGGTTGTAGTCTGTGCTGCGTCAGAATCTACGCCTATGTTATGTAAGCCTACACATTTCCTCACTATCTTACTCGACTTTTTCCGTATTTAAGTGAATTAATGTAGATCTGAGTTTAAAGGGTAGCTGTGACGTGCTGTCACCTGACATCACCAAATTAGAGTACATGTCAGAACTGTTAACGTGGACAGCTCCCCTTAAGAGCATCTTAAGAGCAGTGCACGCACGTTCATGCTACGAGCATGTGCGGGAAACCGTCAGAAAAACCAAACGAACGATCTTAAGATGACTTGTAGAAAACCTTTGTAAGTGCATGTACTGTATCATTATCAGGAAACGAGGCCCTGGCCAATTGTAGAATTAAGCACCGGCAAATGCCCTTCTGTTTCCAATAGCAGTTGTGATATCGGCAATGTTCACAAATGGAGAACAGCAACATTTGATATTGGTTTGACTATGATCTTGATGGTGGTGGTGGTGATGATATTGATGATCATGACGATGATATGAGTCCTTCTTCCTCCCAGCTGGAAAACCTGATGCTGGACAAAGACGGGCACATCAAGATCACCGACTTCGGCCTCTGCAAGGAGGGCATCACTGACACGGCAACCATGAAGACCTTTTGTGGCACCCCCGAGTACCTGGCCCCCGAGGTAAAGAAGCTCACAGGTCAAAGGTTAAAGACTGGTTAAAGGGGAAGTCTGTCAATCCTGTATCAAAGGTTGTTGATATGGAAACTCAACAGCCAATCCAATTACACCTCCCTGCCAAAGTCCTCTCAGGAAACACTTTTCTTTTTTCTTTTGTCGGTTTCTCACTTCCTGTTCTTTGTTAATGCTTCTCGAGCAAACGTGTGAAAGTGTGAACTAAAAACATACACAGAGAAAGATGATGTCGTTGTCTCTGCCGGTAATAGTAGATGATCTACATCACCGTCATGATGTGGCCATAGAAACAGGTGAGGTCACTCACTATAAATTGGTGAGTGATGATGGACAACCTTTTCCTCCAATCACATGCTAGTGGGTGATGACTGAGCAGATTATAACATTCATTAATATTTTACATGTGTCTTAAACTCAGAGTGTAAATTATGCAATGGCAATGGGGAAGTTTTTCTTCTGAGTATACACTAGAAAGCACAACGCAGCTCAACCACACATTTACAGTGATACAAAATGCTACTTTTGCCTTCTTTGGGAGGATACAAATTTTAAATTTTAAATTATTTTCAATTAGATTCACTAAAGTGTATCAAAACATATCAGCAGAATCTGACAGCTATGCTTTCTACTGATGTAATGTGTGTGTGTGTGCGTGTGTGTGTGCGTGTGCGTGTGCGTGTGCGTGTGCGTGTGCGTGTGCGTGTGCGCGTGTGTGTGTGTGTGTGTGTGTGTGTGTGCGCGTGTGTGTGTGTGTGTGTGTGTGTGTGAATAGTAAATAAAGGTATGCATACCTCTCCTCAGGTGCTGGAGGATAACGATTACGGCCGCGCGGTGGACTGGTGGGGTCTGGGCGTGGTCATGTATGAGATGATGTGTGGACGCCTGCCCTTCTACAACCAGGACCACGAGAAGCTGTTCGAGCTCATCCTCATGGAGGAGATCAAGTTTCCCAGAACTCTCTCTTCTGACGCCAAGTCACTGCTAGGCGGACTGCTCATCAAGGATCCAAACAAGAGGTGATTGATCAGTCATTGATTGATCAGTGGGGAGATTTCATTCATCATAACATCGTAAAGGGGCGTTCACACCAAGAACAATAACTACAACAATAATGTAAAATAAGTTTCGCTCTTGCTTATATGAATGACAACGTCTACACACATTATAATGACAACGAAATGAAGAACAGGTGTGTGACTTGAAAGTAGAAAAGTAATATGGCCTTAAAGGTGCAACGTGTTGTGATTTTGTGTGTGTGTGTGTATTTGTTTTTTAATATAAAAAACATAAGTAGAAGCCTGTTGTTAGGCTGTCTGGTCAGGTCTCTACAGGGTATTACAAAAACTAAAGCTCCACTTGGAGAAGCAGTGGAGGTAGCTTTCAACCACATTGTCATTGCCATGGTAACGGGTAGTCTGGAACATTCCACTGATTGCTCGTATGTTTTCGCAGACTTGGTGGAGGCCCTGACGATGCCAAGGAGATCATGCGACATAGCTTCTTCAGTACACTGGACTGGCAAGATGTCTACGACAAAAAGGCAGGGAGTTGTCTTCTGTTAATCAGGCATAGGGTTGTAGTAGTGCTGTTTCTTTGTTAAACATTTTATGTAACTGAGTTTCTTAGTTGAACATTTTTTCTTTCTAAGCCTCTCAGTTATGTATTCTCTCTCTCTCTCTCTCTCCCCCTTCTCATTGCTTTTTCTCTCTCCCTGTTCCTATTATTTGTTTTTACCACTTCTCTTTTATGATCCTCCTGTTGCTGCTCTTGTTTAATGTGTCCCTCTCTCACTCGTCCTCTCTGTAGTTGGGCCCACCCTTCATGCCCCAGGTGACCTCAGAAACAGACACTCGGTATTTCGACGAGGAGTTCACAGCACAGACCATAACTATCACCCCTCCAGAAAAGTGTAAGACTCCTCATCTCTTTGCTTCTTGTGTTCATTTTTTTTTATTTACATTTTTTAACGGCATAGTCTCCGATTCTGGCCAGAGGTTGCTCATATTTCAGATTAGCTGGAAATGGAATATGGATCGGCCCGATCCACTTTGTTTCCCTTTTCCAGATCTAGAGGACTGGGGAGAATTTCTAACCAAGTGTTTTACATTAGAATTGAGGACTACACCTTTAACCTGTCTGCGTCTAATGACTGCCGATAAGATACAAAAAAATTACTCGACATGATGCCTAACTGAAACGATGCCATGGCCGAAACCTTAAACCAGACATAGAATGGAAAACCGTTTATACCTTGGTTTTGTTGAATGAGGAAAGTTGCATGGTGCATGGCTTCAAAGCTACCATATAAATCTTAGACTTTGAAACTAAAAATGGAATCCCTGATCAATGTGACTGGTGAGACTGGACCAATGATTTCAAAGTAAACGCTATGTCTACACCCGTCACCATGCTAGTGTTGGAAACGTTTTCCAATCGTGAGTCCCCAGACTTTTAACCCCAGCCTAATGGATTAGGCCTAGATGACAGAATGTAAAACTTAAGGGAAATTATGGTTCAACAACAACGACCTGTTTTTGGATGATAATGTGTGTACTTTTTCGTGTGTGACCAAAACAACGTCATTTGGTGCAGTTTTGAGTAAGACCAGAATGTTACAGCTGCAACTTCCACCTAGATACTAAGTGGGCGTGGCCAAGCTACCATCTCTTGCCAATGATGGTCCTTGTTGAATGTGCCTCGATCATTGTTGATGATCTGAGATTTTGTTACATTACCAAATTGGATTGTATTGCTTGTATTTGATTTGATTGGATGTACTGGCTGTGTGTGTCATGGTTTGACACAGTAGTGTGAGATTTGATTGATTGATTTATGCAATCAAAATAATGTGACCCATCTATGCTTTCAATACAATTCAGTATTTTTTTGCTTGTCAAGACTCATGTCTGCTTCTTTGTCCTTAGTTGATGAAGACGGAATGGACGCGGCTGATAACGAACGAAGACCACATTTCCCACAGTTCTCTTACTCGGCTAGCGGACGCGAGTGATTTGAGCCGCTTATTCGGCTAGCAGACGCGAGTGATTGAGCCGGCCCCTACTTACAGGAAAATACGTAGCCATGCTAGGAAAAGTCTCCCCTCTTTTCTCCTTCTCTGTGCTTGCTTATCGACCAGGGAATTTTTTTTTTTTTATTATTATTATTTTATTTTTTATTTTGTGTGTGTATATATATTTTTTGGTTCATTTAGTGGGACTTAAAAAAGGGGGTTTTGCACAGTGGGATTGACTAAGGACGGTCCACCCACACAAAGAAAAGACAAGAAAAATGAAGAAAAAAATAGAATTCTTGTGACATTTTTCAGCATTTGTTTACAACAAGTTTTTTTGTTGTTTATTTAAAATATCTATCAGTATTGAAATTGATATTGAGCTATTTGTTTTTATTATTTTTTTTGTTTTCTTGTTTTCTTTTCCCTTGTTTGAAAAAGAGCCGTATTGGGGAACAAGACCAAATATGTTGCCTTATGTGTGTGGTCAGTCGGTCAGACAGACAGACAGACAGACAGACAGGCAGGCAGGCAGGACAGATCCAAGCATCTGGGGACAGTTTTGTCTAGCTGTAGTTTGTGATGACTTCTTTTTCATAGTTTCTTTTCCCCCTACTTCATTTTTGATCAGGGTGTGAGGCTTTATGCCATGGGAGCACACAGGCCCCTGTTGTCACGGCTACAAGGAACATTCTCCATAAAATGGAAAAAAAAACACACACACAGGCGCTAGTGAGGAGGAGGAAGTAAGATAATAATAATAATAATAATAATAATAACAACAACAACAAAACAAGTAAAATACAAAATACAAGCGCTACAGCATTTGAATATACATTCAATATAATTTCATATTTCTTTTTTTTTTCTCTTTGTTCTCTGGAGAGTATATAGAGCCTAAAACAGAGGTTTTATGTTACCGGAATAACACTAACAGACATATACAAACAAACAAACCAGACTGCCAGGCACTGACTGACAGCACTCAGGCCAAACACACCTCAGAACCCTGCACCGGACAGAGAGTCATTGTACATCTCTACTACAGGTAAACGTCTCTCGTTCTCTCCCCCCCCCCCCCCCTTTCTCTCTTGTTTTGCTCCACATGACAGGGAGACTCACTCAGCATCACTACTACACTTTGATACACTAATGAAAGGAAAAGAAAGTCTTAGCCTTTTGAAAGGATACACTACAAGAGACAAATGCAGATTTTGAAAGACTATTGAGGTTGTGTGTTTTTTTTTTTTTTTTTTAAGTATACATAGGGGAGTGCATGATACTTTTTTTCCCTAATTGTTTTCAGTCGTAACAAGTGCGAGGACACTTCAGAATACTGTAAGTGTGGCGGCCAGCAGAGGCACTCACCAGTTGGTATGGGGGGCCGATTAGGGAAGTGGAGTTGTAAAGGTGTGTGTGTGTGTGTGTGTGTGTGTGTGTGGTGTGTGTGTGTGTGTGTGTGTGTGTGTGTGGTACACATGTGTATGTGTATAAGATCATCCAACCAACTCTGACAGACACTGAGCCATGTAATTTCAGAGTTGGACGGGGGGGGGGGGGGGGGGGGGGGGGGAGGGAGTTAGGGGAGGTCGGGGTGGTCATGGGGCAAGTGGATTGGGGAGAGTGGGGGAGTGATTGTGAAATTGAGATGGCATGTGCTGGGGATGTTCTCAAAAGAACTTCCCAATACATTTTTTTTTTTTCTTTTCTCATTTTTTTTTGTTTGGTTCAGTGATTGGTAATGTACATATGCAATGCCTTCTCTCTTTATTTTACATGTTTAGTCTTGGTCACAGTTTTTGAGCAGACAACTAGGAAAAAAAAAAAAACCTGACAATTTTTTGTTTCCATTCGTGTGACTGACTGTCGTGTGAATACCCGGCTGATAAAAGAACATGTTAAAAAAAAAAAAAGAAAAGAAGAAAAAAAACGAAAAAAAAAAACATATGTTTAGGGTCGGGAGGGGGTTCCAAGGACAGAACAGAACAAATACACAGAACTTCTACTTCAGAGTTTGGGTGAGGGAGGGGACCAGAATGAAGGAAACCCATAACATTAATACAGGAGCCTCCTCATCCTTGCGCTCTTTTTTTTTTTTTTTTCTTTTCTTTTTTTCTTTTTTAAATGTTGGTGTTTTGTGGTTTTACCATGGAAATGGTTGCCAAGGTTACAGTTATGCCACCCCCACCTCACTCCCATGCAAGCCCCTTCTTCCCACAGGTAACCTGGCACAACAGATCCGTCCATACTTTCAGTTTTGGGCCACAGCACTACCGAATCATGTGTTCTTTTTTTCTTTTTTTTTTTCTCTCTCTCTGCAAGACATCAACAAATGTCTCTTAAGACAACCTTAGCTACATCAGGCTGTCTTCTGTTTATTTTCCTTTACTGCTCTTTGTAATTTTGTACTGTTTCTTGTAATAGTTTTATTTTGTTTATTTTTGTTTGTTTTGCTCATGCTGTTCTCAACAGTGTTATCCTCCTTCCTGAAGCATTTGTCTTTCCATGGACGGAGGCTGTGACCAATGTATTTCAGAAATATCTTTTTTTGTTTTTTGTTTTTTTTTTGGTTAGTTTATGTTCTTGTTTTTTTCCATTTGCCCGTTTCGCCTGTTTTGATTTTTCTTACCAAAACACTAGGGCAAGAATCCAGTAGTGGTCTTGCATTGCCATTTGGTAGTATTTATTTTAAGTTATAATAAAATGCTCAAAAGTCTATCTGTTCCTTTTGTGTATGCTTTACCCATGATCTAGATTTAACCTTGTAAGTTAATAATAGTTCTTTGAATCTTTCACGATGGAACAAATAGGATTAGGAAGCTATGAACAAAACAAGAGTATAAGGAAAATGTATAATTCCAACTCTGGTATGATGGAAGAGAATTAAGTTGGAGTGGTGAAAGGTGATATTAATATTTTGTATTCAATCAGCCAGGGTGCCCAGTAGGTTAAAGGTCAAGTAATTTCAAAGCAAGAATGCACAGTATGGAATAAGTGCTGACCAAAGGCTTGAAACGAAGCCTCTCAGATCTCTCACAGATCTCTCACCTATCTCTTTCACTGGAAAGTGTCACTGATATATTACGGATTTGCCATGATAAACACTGACCATCACATAGTGTGAGTTTTTCTGGTGAATAATATTAGTAAAGAATTGGAGAAGAGATGTGTGTTTGTGTGGGGTAATACATCCATGACTGTACATATACCCATAACGACAGACATGGTGATTGGTGGAAAATAACCTCTTTTAATCGGATCATAGTAGCCATCCTTGAAAGAATTCAATAGGTTTTTTACCTTCGAGATGCACTCAGTCAGACAACAAAACAGATCATCCACATACACACAGAAAAGAAGATGTTTCGAACTGACATAGGGGACTATGCAAAACACTGTTTCACTTCCACACATTTCACTTGGCGGGCAAATAAACCAAAAAAACATTAGACTGGCGACACTTAACTGCCCTTGTTTAGCTTGGTGTCTCTGACTGAACGTCTTTCACTAATGGATCCACTGCCAGAGGGTGGCTTGGCTTGCCATACAATATGGATCCACTTCCAGAACTTGGTGCGGTGGCTTGGCTTGCCATACAATATGGATCCGCCCGAGACATCCTTTATGTTCTCTCCCATCCATGCATTTGACAATAAAGTTACCCAGTTCTGGCACCTCTGTTGTGAATGCCTGGAAGAGCTCTATGGTGTGCAGAATTCCTCGATGCATGGTCAGGTCAGGGTGAGAATTCCGAGAGGTTATTCCGGAACTGCAGGGGGCCAGTCCACGTCGACTGACTAAGGACATACAAACACAAACAAGCATCGTCGTCATGATCTATTCTAAATCACAATATTTATAGACTGGATTGGATATTATATCTCAAGGAAAAGCAATGCAATTCATACAGGCAAACGCAACGGTCTGTCTGATCCCAGAGAATCCAACTCATAATTGTACTTTTCTTTGCACTCAACTAGTTAAAGGTACTGCTCACAATTTTAGCAAAACTACAGGAACAGGAAGTCGTTTGTTCTATAAAGTCTCAGAGCTGCAAACCCCTGCACCGTACCTCCACGTCCAGCTCCAGAATGTCCACCTCTGTTTTCATGAGCTCCCCCAGGTTGGGCTTGGTGCGGCCAAAGTCTCCATGCACAAACTCCTTTATGTAGCTGACCAGCGGCTGTTAAGGGCCAGATCAAGACCACCAGAGACTTCGCAGATTCAAAGATGAACGAATGACACCAGGCCTGCACTGCACTTACCTGCACTCCTGCCACATCATCACACACAAGGTGTGGTTTTTTTTAACATTCTAACATAAGATTCCGTTCCGCAACAATTGGAGGTTCTAAAATTCTATGTTGAATTCAATGAACCCAGATGTTCTTTAGAACATTCATTTTCCAACATTCCTATCACACCAGTGTGACAGCACACCTTTTAGGGATAATAGCCAGTCTCCACAAGTGTCAACTACAGCAGAAAAATGGATGAAGACTAGCGTGTCATCTAAGTAAACACCCAGCACTTACTTGAAAGTCTCTAGTTTACAATTGGGATCATTCAGTCTTTCTGAGAGCTCTCTGGAATGTGCATCAAATGAGCATAAATTATGTTGTGCTACTGTGTGTGCGTGTGTGTGTGTGGTGTGGGGTGTCTAGCTAGTGGATGTATGTTGATGTGTCTGCGTGCCGTGCATGAAGGGTGGTGGGACCAAGGAATAGATCTAGGTATCTAGGTGGTGTAGGTGTGCAGATGTGTGTCCAGTAAGGATACGTGCTGGCCTGCGTCCTGAGCTAGGTATCTAGGTGTAGGTGTGCAGGTGTGTGCAGGTGTGTGTCCAGTAAGGATACGTGCCGGCCTGCGTCCTGAGCTGCAGGGTGAAGTGGTGTGGGTTCAGGAAGCTGGCGCTCATGCTGTGGATCACACGCAGACGCACCGCCAGAGGACGCCGGTGCAGCACCCGCAGAGGCGTCTTCTGGGCAATCTCCAAACTCTGACCACACACACACACACACACACATACATAATCAGCACCAACATTATATGAATCAAAAATGCTGTAGCTGCCGATCTTAGACTAGACAAAGATGATAGCAAAACATTGGAATCTTTCTAAGATGTGGCTGGTTTTTCTATTTTCATACTTTAAAAAAAACAAAAAAACAATGTAATCGTCAAAGTCTTGTAATCCCCGTGTGGAAAAAGTTCTTCCAGTAGCAGCAACTGGAATCCATGCATTTCCACTGAATTATTTTTGGAATCTGATCCCTTATCATACCTGTTCATTCTTACTCGTTGCCTGACTTATCGTGACTAAATTCAAGATGGCTGCAAACGCTAAACTTCGTGAAGATACTGTCTGTATAAATCGTCTTGTAAGTAAACTACCAGTGCTTTTTCAAAGTTCTCAATGTCTCGTTTTAAATGTCAGGGCCCTCGGAAGTCTACCAATGAAGTGTGGAGATACATTGAGCCTCGTAAATGGGTATAAAACAGTGATTTATTTGCATGGCTAGCCCGATGCCGAAGCACCTTTATTGAAAAAGCTGTTGGTAGCATCGGCTAACTAGTGCCAGATTTTGGAGTGCAGGGGACAAGCCGAGATGGGCTATGAGACATACGTTCACACTCGGTATCATGTTTCAATACACTTTAGGTCAATATCACACCGGAATTCTCCTTTAATAGAATTTTAAGTTTTACACATGCAGAGTTAACAGTAGTTACCGTGATGTTGGCGATGAACTTTAGATCATCTTCGGTTATGGCCTTCTGGCTCCAGATGAGGGCGCTGTAGGACTTCGTCTTCTCCTCCTCTCCCTCCTTCATGCGACTCATTGCTTCTCTATTGACACACACACACACACACACACACACACACACACACACAATTTTACACAATTATTATACACACAAATGTTAGGAAAAAATGTAAAAGATGCTGTCTAAGTTTCTTATGAAAGGCCTGTTCAAAATGTCATATGTCTTCTTTACCTGGTGACAATCTGCAGGTCTCGTACGCGGATTTTATCTGAAGACTGGTTTATCTCCTGGCAAGTAAAACAAACAAACAAATAAACAAAGCAAAACAAACATCAACACCCAAACAGATGCTGTGTGTGTTGTGTAAAACACGCGTTGTGCTGCCTACCTCTTGTAGCTTGCGTATCTCCATTTTGTTGAATTTTGATCTGTGTGGGTTCAGCAGCTCCATAGCAAATGGCCGCCCTAAGAGAACCAGCCGCACAGAGGACAACAAAGTTACACAGCAGGAGTAGGAGTGTGAACTGTGAATGTGTGAGAATACAGAAGGCAGAACGTCGGTTGATTTCGATGGATTTCAGTCCACCAAAGGCATAAATGTCCTTATGTAGGTGCAAATCTGTGTTTGTCAAAAAGGAGTTTTTACACCTGAAATTTCCAAATAGTCCTGAAAACAGCTGTATAGAGAACGTTATCTGCTTAGGACACAGGAAGCTTAACAATTTTGAGTGGGCTTGGAATGTTTTTTTTTTTTGTCTAGACTAGAGTACTCAGACAAGAGAGATAATATTTTCTCTTTCTGACTTTACGAAATAGGCTGGACTTTGTGGCTTGACAAGCGTGTGAGTCCTACCATTGCCCAGGGTCCGGACGTCCACATCCTCTCTTCCTGATGAGGAGAAGTTAAAACCTGAACCACCACACACACACACACACACACACACACACACACACAGTGAGAGAATCATAAGGTCATATGACATCCATCTAGACAGTACATGCAGGACACATCACACAGTGGTACCTATTAGTGAGACATAAACCAGAGATCTCCATCACAACTCCTATGAATCCTGAATCTTCCACACATGCCATGTTACACTTTAGACACTAAAAACTATTGGACTTTTTACTGTCCTGGACTGATTCAGATTAGAGAAGCCCCATAAAATGTTACA
Organism: Alosa sapidissima; assembly: GCF_018492685.1. NCBI lineage: Eukaryota > Metazoa > Chordata > Actinopteri > Clupeiformes > Clupeidae > Alosa > Alosa sapidissima. Next base: position 16,682,985 of record NC_055965.1, on the reverse strand, counting down.
CTTGTCAGTGTTCCAATGTAACACTAAACCCTACTGGATGTGATCTGTCTGTGACAGTACTGTCCAGATCTGTCTGGGACAGTACTGTCCACCCCCATTTTGTTTTTGTTTCAGGCCATTTCTGATCTCTCACTCTCAGAGTTGAAGGCGTTCAGCAGCGGCGCAGCGATGAGCTCCTCCACCGACGACTCCATCCTCCTCTCGCCGTCAATCACCCACGGCGTCTGTGGCAGCTCCCGAGAGAACTTGTTGTATCGCCCTGACAACAGGAAAAGGACACATTGACATTAAAGACAACCATTATGGGGGGCAGTTTGAAGGCATCTTAGCAGACAAGAAAAACAGTTATGCATCAGGCTGTGGAGTTTCTTGATGCCTAATGCTAAGATCGATTTCTTTTATTCTGATTCAGACAAATCCTGGGTTGTCAAATTGGACGAATTTGGCATTTTGGTCGTCACACATCACACAATATCACGGGACACTGGAGGCTGTTGCTGTTATTTTTTTTTTGTGAATACCAAATAGTAATTAGTTGGCCATTTTGAACAATGTAACAAAATTATTATTTTTGGTGGTGAACAACAGATGATGACTGGAATGACAGCTATCACACCAACGGTAGGGTGAATACATAGCAAGCAGGTAGCTGCAGAAATTCAGGCGCATGGATGTTGCCACTAAAGATTTTTAAATAGTAACTGGCTAAACCCTCTCTGAAGGTTTGACGAATACATCTGACAATTAAGAAATCAGAATTGATAACAAAAGCAGAAACTCACCTGCCACAAAAGCAGACACGTGTAGGCATGATGTTTCTTGAGCGACACATGCAGTCTTTGTTCTTCTCGGAGGGCAAGGGTACTCTCTGTCAGAAGAAGAGTGGTTTCAGAAATTACAGAAGATATGGGAGAGATTATTTTCTTTTCTGAAACATTTCTCTTGAATTTGAACTGTATCAAGAACCTGTAATAGCCTCAGATCACTTACTTGAGGAATTGTTTATCAGTGATCTTTTCCAAAGCCTTCACAACTGCCATTCTTGTAAAGACAGACTGCAGCACAAACAAGGGAGTCATGTGTCAAACAACCTGCCTGAATCAGCTAACAACCAACTAATCTGACATCTGGACAGAGAACTTTTAGTCTGATATCATATTTACAAAATTTGAATAACAATTTGAAAACCTAATACAAAATCTTACCTCTTTGTTTTTAGTTGGCTTGAAACAGTCAGAGCAAGCTTCTGCCCTGCATTTGTTAGAAAAGGCATGAATACATGCTGTGTCATTTATATGTACAGTCATTATGAATGCGTTATGAATGCAGCTAGCGCCAGTGCAGTGAGCAATCGAGAGGAGAGCATGTAGAACTAGTGATTTGCAAGGAGTTGCAGGAGTAGGGGACAGAGACCAATTGAGAAGCATGATTCATTTTTCCTCACAGTACATGCAGAACATACAGTTGTCATAGCATATATATCGCTATGTGGTACACCTACTTTGCGTTTCAACAATTCGTGATAAGCAATGCATAAAATATTCAACTCATTATCGGACATTGGAAAGTTAAGCATAGCCACTACACATAACAACCTGATGTATGAATTTGTAGGTTTTAATTACACCATCACCACTTACAGGAAATGGCAGTCTCCATCTGTATCAGGGTGGATGAATCCAACTCCCACCTCAAACGGACTCTACAGCATCAGGAAAAAGAGATACATATTATGTTGTACTCAGACCATAACAGCATCTAGTAATAAAGTAAATTAACACAAATACAAAGCACTCACTCACGCACACACACACACACACACACACACACACACACACACACACACACACGGTTAAACTGACTGCATATAGATGCTGTGCTGCTTACTGCTGTCTATTGAACTAACCTTGGTCACCAGGGAAACCCCTAGTTTTTGTGACAGCAAACCCTGGACAGTCCATTTGAAGGCCTCCTTCACTTGGATAACATCCTCTTTGTCCAGACACATGCTCTTTTCTCTGGTCAACAAAGCACAGCTCTCCATGAAATATCATACACATGTTCCAGAAATAAGGGTGCTGTATGACTGCAATGCTAAATCATAATACTACATCCAAAAGTGGAAATCGTATGATGGTAAGCACATATACATGGCATGCGATGGTAGTAGAACACATAGTAGAAGGGTATGATGGGAAATGTAGTTTGTAGGCATACACTACCTGACTTCTTTTTTAATGTGAAGCCAGCAGGAGTGCTGGTGATGAGAAAAACACATGGCAGTCCAGGAAGAGACACCAAGAGAAAGTAATGGGAAAAAGAAAAGAACAAGTTATTTCTGATGGCAATGCTGTAAAATGTTTGCAGATGTTTGTTTGTTTGTTGGTTGGATATGTTTGTGGTCCAAAGCGGTTTAGTGGAATTGGATGACCTCACCTCTCTGACGGACAGCTGGGCTGGGAGTGACAATGCTAGCACCAGGCTGTCAAACTGATACTCTTCAGATTTCACATCCTCTGCTATCTGAACACACACACACACACACACACACACACATGCACACACGTTTAGTAAAAGGGAGGACACAAACAAGTATCTGAACACGAGAAAGATCTTCTCATTTACATTTCTAGTCTAGTTTTATTTTTTTCTTTTACACAAGATAGATCTTTTCATTCAACATCATAGGGGTTTCTAAAGATAAAGCTAACAGTCAAACAACAAGAAATAACAAATTAATACAAGTACACAAACTTAATTTACTGCAGTGGACACTGAAGCTAAGCACCTTCTTGGTGAAGCTGGGGCTACAAAAGTCCTGTAGCACCCCAAGACACACGACACACACGGAGGACTCTGTGCTGTCTTCTGTGGGGTTCGTTGTTTCCGTGGAAACCTCCTTGCTCTCACCACCATCTGCCTTTACATCGGAGTCCAACTTTATTCTTTTGGAGGGAGGGTCATCTGATGGCGTCTGGTCGGCAACATTGTCTTGTTGTGGTGCAATGTCTGAGGAGCCAGCGAAAGCATGCAGCTCCTTCCACAGGTTCTGGATAGATAGAGGAATAGATTGAATGACAGCATGACATGACAAGAGAGGAACTGGAGCAAGATATTGGTAGAATGTGACTATTTCTGCCATATTACTGTCAGGACTTTTCAACCAACAACACATCCTTGGTCCTGTTATGATCTTAAAGTTCATTAATTAGTACTAATCTATATATAACACAACTCTGGCAAATAGCCCACATGTTACAAACCTCATCGGAGAGTCGATAAGCAGACTGAGTCCCAATACAGCAGAATCTGAGGATACAGCGGCTACAACAACCAGCCTCCAACAACTTCTGAATGATGGGCCTGTCCTTTTCCTTCAGGGACAACATGACCACTTCCTTCAGGGACAACATGATAAAAAAAAACAGAATCAAGAGGAATTGAATGCCTGGCAGAAAAGAACTTATGGTCTACGCTTCATGCAATTAAGAGAAGATTGACTGCGAAAAGTAGAAGCAGCTATACCCAACCACACCGTGTGCTCTAACTAACCTTGTGAAATATGTAGCGTGATAAATCCACAATTAACTCTTGATAGTGTACATCATGTTGGTCAAATCTAGCTATTCATTATTTAATTCAAGTCTGCTTGAAAGTAACTTAAAATTATTTTGACATTTAGGAGCAGCCTTATGCCTCTTCCTCCTCTACGTTACGAAGTTGATTTTTGACTAGATTTGGCAGTTCCCGATCATTATGGGTGTTCGAGGTAAGTGGTTTGTTTCAAGACTTACCTTGTAAAATATTCTGCAAATTCCAAAATACTACTAAATTCAAGTTACAGGATTTGAATTTGAAAGTGCATGGACACAACCAGCATCATGCGTGTGTGCTGCAGTTCATTTGACATGTACAGACATAAAGAACCGAGTACCTAATCCAAAAAAAAAAAAGGACTGAGGTCGAAATAGGATATATGACGAAATGTACACACAATTAACAATATTTGGAAAATATAGGAGTGACAGAAATAACCTTAATGTTAGGGACAAAACCAAAATAAACTACGGGAATTTGATCGATGTTTTCTTTGGTTTATTGACAATGCCTGAAGTACATGATTTCTGAATGGCATGTTTTTGTCCTACTAAAACGTCATTTTCATGCGCGCTCCATTACCATTTAGGGTCCTTTCTCTGCCTCTGTCGCAACCGGTTGATCTGGAAGGTTCTGGTGGGATCAGGGGACTCGGCCGAATCTTAACCCATCTTGCACTATATCAATCTTTAGTGCATTTAGGGTGGAATTATTCCATAAAGCCATCTTCCAGGAACATAATTACCCGAATATAACTGAAGATGCCCGAAATAATGGCGGCACCAAAGGCTCAAGTAAGAGGCCGAAACAAAGGAGGTGCATATGTGGACCGTGACAAGCCGACACAGATTCGGTTCAGTAATATTAATGCAGCAAAAGGTAAGTTAATGGTCCTTGTCCAATGTAGTGTTCCTGAAAAAGCGTACTTTTTATTTGGTGTTATACATGCTGAACTTGGTCACTGCAGAGTGCAGCATCCTTTGAAACGGAGGCGTGTTTGAATGGAGGGATGCTCTGTTGAACCGCTAACTAGCTACATAGCAGATTAGCTCAATTGATAATCCCGAATAACACCTACAAATTGAATTGTTATGAACGTCTTATTGCTTGGAAGATGAACGTGATATTGGCAATGTGTAGCCCCTTACTCGGTTTCACCGTGTTTTTTGTTGTTGCCTGCTTTCAAAGCAGGAAATCATGTAGACGACGCTAAACTGTCAGGGTTGCTGCATCATGCCCACATGAAAATTGGGCTTAGCTGTTAGCACTAGAACGTTAGCAACTGGGAAAACTGCATTTACGCAGTTATTGGTGTGCAATTGAAGTAATGTCGTGTATGGCAAGATGTTGGATCATTTTATCTCATGGGTCCTGTGAAGTAGAAGGATCGGTTAACTACTGCCACTGAATGCGGCTGTGGGGCTCATGATGGCCATATATGGGTGTGGCGTTGTAACAGTACCAACATCTTTGTTTGACAGCTGTCGCCGATGCCATCAGAACGAGTTTGGGGCCTAAAGGCATGGACAAAATGGTAAATATTACCCATCCGTCAATTCACTTTTCATATGATGCCATTAATTAATTATTCAATCAGTATTAACTAAATTATTGTTTTTTTCTGGTCTCTAGATCCAGGATGGCAAAGGAGATGTTACAATTACCAATGATGGCGCTACCATTTTGAAACAGATGCAAGTGATCCACCCAGCAGCAAAAATGGTAAAGAGTTTTGTGTTGTCACTACTTATACCACGAGATATATTGACATTCATTTGTCATGGGGATTGTGTAACAGTTTGTTCTTTCATTTCCAGTTAGTCGAGCTCTCCAAAGCCCAGGACATTGAGGCTGGGGACGGCACCACATCTGTGGTGGTCATTGCCGGAGCACTTCTGGAGGCCTGTGCCAAATTGTTACAGAGAGGTATCTGATAACCCTAATAACATTTGGTGCTTTTCGTGACCAGCTGACATACTCTTGTGATGTGTAAACTCACTGAGATTTTTTTCAGCTTAATTTGATGGACTGTTAGGGTCAGTACATCTATAGTTAATGTGTTGTAAAGTGTGGCTGTGGGCGTATGTTGTGCGTATAGTGATCTGTCTGTCCCACACTCGTCCAACGGCCACAGATTGACTAGAGGGGATATAGTACTGGTCCAGTGACCCACCACTAACCAGTTTCGCAGCCCTCTTACATCCCTGATCTTGTTTGTGTTGTGTAGATTTGTATTATTTACCTTTTTCAACGAACTGAAGCAGAAGCTTGTAACCAAAGTGACAGAAATTAGGTAGTGAAGTAACATAACAAATGATTTAGTTAGAAATGCTATTTTCTTAATTGTGTAATATTCTAATGCATTGATGCATTTTCTAATTCTTACTTCTGGTCCTTCTCTCTCTCTGTCACTCCTCTTTCTCTTTCCCTCTTTTTTTCTTTTTCTTTTTCTATCTCTCTCAGGTATCCACCCCACCACCATCTCCGAGTCCTTCCAGAAGGCGGTGGACAAGGGCGTGGAGGTGCTGACCAGCATCAGCACGCCGGTGCAGCTGAGCGACCGCGAGACGCTGCTCAACAGCGCCACCACCTCACTCTGCTCCAAGGTGGTGTCACAGTACTCCAGCCTGCTGGCGCCCATGTGCGTCAACGCAGTCATGCGCGTCATCGACCCCGCCACCGCCACCTACGTCGACCTGCACGACATCAACGTCGTCAAGAAGCTTGGGTGGGTGAGCGAGACCGAGCGTGGGAGGTTGTGCGGGATCTGAGAGGAGTTTAAGGTGGTGTGACTGTCCCTGTGTTAGGGCACTGACCGGTTTTATACGCATGCTTTTTTAGGAAGTATTGTTGCGTGACTGCACAACCAGGGTAAAAGATGGACGAGTTCATGTATGGCCATCTAAACAGAATTGTCCTTATCAATACCTGGATTTTTCCAAACTCATTACACCCATACATAGTATCCATCCCTCCATCTGCCCTTTTAGAATGAATTGAAAGGATGCTGAATGAGAATTCTTGGTTCTATACACACTGAAGACAATTCATCTTAAGATCATTCCATTGGAGTTTGGCCATTTTATGTTGTAGGCTCTCTGACTTGTAAATGTGCCTGTGGTTTCCAGAGGGACCATCGATGACTGTGAGCTGGTGGACGGACTGGTGCTCACCCAGAGGGTAGTGAACTCCGGCCTGTCCCGCGTGGAGAAGGCCAAGATCGGCCTCATCCAGTTCTGCCTGTCCCCACCCAAGACAGATGTGAGTACCTGCTAACATAGATGGAGCTGTAAGACTAGTGTTATAGACTATAAGACTAGTTGCCTTTGCTATTGTTGTTGACTGTTATGTCTTTCTGTTTGGGTGCTGTGAATCCACTCAAACTACACAGGAATTCAAAACTTTGCCGGATCTTTGATGGCCTTGTGGCGTCAGTACATCTATAGTTAATGTGTTGTAAAGTGTGGCTGTGGGCTTATGTTGTGTGTGTATAGTGATCCGTCTGTCCCACACTCGTCCCACGGCCACAGATTGACTAGAGGGGATATAGTACTGGTACAGTGACCCCCCACCACTGACCAGTTTCGCAGCCCTCTTACATCCCTGATCCTGCTTCTCCTCTTATTTCTGGGTGGAGGCACTTCAATAACTTAAGGACGTGGTTATTGCCATGATTTCATTTATATTGTCTTGGTCACAGATGGACAACCAGATCGTCGTCTCCGACTACGCACAGATGGACCGCGTCCTTCGTGAGGAGCGCGCCTACATCCTCAACCTGGTCAAACAGATCAAGAAGGCCGGCTGCACCGTCCTGCTTATCCAGAAGTCCATTCTCAGGTAAAGGGACGGCCCCATGATGGTGGGGTTGTTAGGCCATCCTTAAAAATATTTTCGTTTGCCGTAACCCGACCGACCCTGTCAATTTAGAACCGACCCAAATATTTTTTTTTTTTCCCCTTTTAGTCCGACCGACTTGCCGGTTGTAAACTTGCGTTAATACCGACCGATTGTTTTTTTTTTTACTCTAAACAACCAATACAAATGCAATAAAATAATATTTATTTTAGTAGGCCCAAGTATTGTGAATATAAATTGCCTACATGCAAACGTGCCTCACTTAAAAAAAAACACCTGTGGCGTCATCTCTACACCATTGGTTTTACGCATGTCACACTATGGCCTACGCTTCGTTTCATTCACACAAACTGATAACGCTGTTACGAAGTTCTGGAAGAACTGTGGCCAGATCTTTTCTCATCCCTTCTCCCCCTAGTCTAGCGGTGACCGTGTCGGAGTATTGAAATTGGTTGTGGTCTATTCAGCATTTCTCAAAATATGGGTCCGCAACATGGAGACTGCTGGTCCGCGGAGTCGTGGAGTGAAATTAGGCCCGGTGCTTCATCTGATAATTTGCTGCGCAGTTGATTAAGAAACCGCGGATCGACGAAAAAAGAAAACAAACGTTTCTGCTATCGATGTCATTAAACATGGAGCCCTACAATTAAGTGGTGGTATGAGCATTCATTCAATGTGCGTCTGCGCGAGAGAAACTGAAACTAATCGATAACGTTGGTATCAAAGCTCCGCTTCAACCTGTTGGAAGGCTATTTATTTATTTAACGAAACTTAATAGAACGACATTGTTTTTTGGAACTTCCTTAGAAACAGAGCAGAGACTGTAAAATACACTGTATAGCATGGAGTATTGTATAGTCAAATTTCAATATAACGTGGCCAAGAGCTATTGTAGCCTTCTTTCTGCGTACATGTAGATGAGCCCTATGACCCAAAAGTCTGCCATGACCGGGCCTCAGGTCAAAGAAGTTTGAGAAAGGCTGGTCTATATAACCTGCATCAGAATGAGGTTTGCAATGGTGCGCCTGAAGGCACGGGTTGAAGACCCAGTCAGTTACGTCACAATATGCACATTTGTGTAAATTCATTCCTACGTAATCACCATGACCAAAATTGAACTTTTTTTTTTACTTTGAATCTTGGAAAAAAAAATATTTACCTACCTACCGACCCATTTTTAATTGTTTTTGGCTGTTACTGCAAACAAAAATATTTTTAAGGATGGCCTTATTGTGGTCAGATCAGTACCATCATGTCATGTATCCAAGCGTGTAATCAAAGATCCTTGATTACTAGCAAGATAGAGCAACGTAATTCGTTACTATGGGAGCAAAACGGGACAGTTCCGGTCTGCATAAGTGGGAGTGTCACCCTACGTCACTAAATAAACTTTCTCTCTTAATAAGCAATAACAACAGATAAACATAATTGTGTTCACAGTATTATTGTCCATAATCATGTATGATACCAATGAATCATTCTTAAGGACATGATATGAATAATTTAATTAGTCATGTGAACCGAGCTAGCTAGCTAGCTAACGCTAGCTTAAAATGCTATACAAGTGGATGGTAGTAGCTATGGCAATACAGCTATGCGCTAACAAGTGACTAGTAGTTGAAGGACTTCGCTTAAACTTAATATACTGTTGCAAATTCGCTTGAGTATAAACTATCCACTTTAACTAATGTCAGTAGTGTTATTCAGCTAGTTGTCATTTCAAAGAAATTACACTTCTCCGTTTAAAATGTTACCTTAGCTAAGAGGCTAGCTAGCATGATAACAACCGGACAGTAACTGGCAGCAGCATGGTCTAATATTAAGTTATTTTATTACAAATCCAAACACTAAAAAATTACACTATTAGGCTTGAAATGATCCCAAACACTTACAGATTATGACACAATTTTCCAAAAAACCCTCAACAAATCCAGAAAGACAAAATGACCAATTTATTGGTAAAATTCCACAAGTCTCCATTGACATTAGTGCAGCAAGGGCTTACTCTGGTCTGCATAAAGGGGGATTTCCCCCCCTCCCCCTTGCAATAATCGAACGCGGAAATTGTCGAACGTTTGCGACTCTCGCTCCGCTTGAACCCTCTCTGGTGTAATGTATGGGGGGGGGGGGGAGTATATCTATAGTTAATGTGTTGTAAAGTGTGGCTGTGGGCTTATGTTGTGTGTATAGTGATCTGTCTGTCCCACACTCATCCCACGGCCACAGATTGACTAGAGGGGATATAGTACTGGTCCAGTGACCCCCACCACTAACCAGTTTCGCAGCCCTCTTACATCCCTGATCTTGTTTGTGTTTGTATATTTGTATTATTTACCTTTTTCAATGAACTTAAGCAGAAGCTTTTAACCAAAGGGACAATGACCAGTTCTAGTCTAAGTGACACTATGTTGAGGACTGTCCTCTGTGTCGTCAGGGATGCGCTGAGTGATCTTGCCCTGCACTTCCTCAACAAGATGAAGATCATGGTCATCAAGGATATCGAGAGAGACGAGATCGAGTTCATCTGCAAGGTATGTTGCCACCTCAGGTTCCTCCTCAATTCCATAGTTGAAATGCTAGAAAAGTGGCTGTGGGTGTGTGGTGTGTGTGGTGTTCGTCTACGTCTGGTGCGGCAGCTCGTCTGTGTCTTACGGATGCTGCTGCTGTGCCCACACCGATCCCACGGCCACAGAACAACAGGGGATCATAGTACTGGCCCTGTGAACCCCTCTACCACTGGTCAGCCTCCAAACTCCCCAACAACAATCTATTTGATTTTATCGATTGACATGCATTGTGCAGTTATTAATTTCAGTATGTTGTCATTACTTTATATAGTACAGAATCATCAGTGGCATATTATGTTTAATCAAAGAAAAGCGCATGCACTAATGAGCTGTTACATAAATACTGTTTCACGCTTATACGCACACATACTTATACTCTCTCTCTCTTTCTCTCTCTTTTTTTCCCCTCTCTTTCTTTTTCTTTCTTTTTTCTTTCTTTCTCTCTTTCTTTCTCTCTTTCTTTTTTCTTTCTTTTCTTTCTTTTTTCTCTCTCTCTCTCTCTCAAATGCACATATACACTTATATACTCTCTCTCTCAAATGCGCGCACACACACTTATATACTCTCTCTCTCAAATGCACATACACACACAAACTAACTATCGTCTCATTTGCTTCCCTCTCTCCCCCACCAGACCATTGGCACCAAGCCCATTGCCCACATCGACCAGTTCACCCCTGAGATGCTGGGCACGGCGGAGCTGGCGGAGGAGGTCAATTTGGATGGCTCTGGCAAGCTGGTGAAGGTAAACGAGTTCACTCCCTGGCCCTTAAATAGGCACTAACGAGACAGTCATGCACACACACTCTCTCTGTCTCACACACACACACACACACACACACACACACACACACACACACTTTGCACCAGCTGTCACTGTGAGAAGACTTAAAAGGATGAGTGTGTTTGGGAAAGAGCATCATGAATCATAGATGGGTGTGATGTGATGTGTATATTCACTGGAAAGTTCTAATCATTTTCACAGCTGTTGGTAAGGGATGCTCTGAGTAAGGCATGTAGTGAGGAAGTACCCTCTGCTTTACATGTGTTCGGTCACAAAGGCCTGTTCAGATAGAACCTTCCAGGAAAAGCATGGCATTTTGGCAAATAGTCACCTTTATGTCCACATAAGAGCATTACGTTCTAAGGTCTTTTAACTTGTGTTCACTTGTGGGTGAAAATTGCTCTTCTGATCTCAAATTATGTTAAAGGTAAACTCACATAGACCTAAATTTTCCACACAGACCTCCATTTCTCGAGGTCACCGAGTACTGTCGGCACAAAACAAAACAAATCAGTGCTACCTAGCTCGAGTTGCTGCAGCCACCAGCTAGAGTAGCCAGGCAGCTTAGGTGTTACTCACTGGGGGCATTATTTTAAAGATGCCCCTAAAATTGTCAGATTTCTCCGTTAAGTGTTGTGTAAAACATTTTGGTTTGCACAGAAGCCTGACATGACTTAACGCTGCAGAGATGGCATTTTGCCTTAATCTTAGTATAACTCACAAATAATTCCTCCTCGTTCCTTCACCTTGCTCAGGCATCCCTCTGACCTGTGATGTCTAGCCTCAGTCAGAAAATACATTTCTCCTGTTTCTGCATCAGTCGCCTTATTAGCCACCAGAGTGTGGTCAGTTTTTAAAAAATTTTTTTTTTTTAATGATCTCTAAAATGTATTGGCGCCATCATTATGCACTGCCTTGTGTTCATAGTTTGAAGTGGCCGTGGGTGTGTGGTGTGTGTGGTGTCCGTCTACGTCTGGTGCGGCAGCTCGTCTGTGTCTTACGGATGCTGCTGCTGTGCCCACACCGATCCCACGGCCACAGAGCAACAGGGGATCATAGTACTGGCCCTGTGAACCCCTCTACCACTGGTCAGCCTCCAAACTCCCCAACAATATCTACCCTTAGTAGTCTGTGTGACTTTGTACATTCATATATATTTATACATCTATTTATTTAGCGGACACTTTTACCAAAAGCGACTTAATAAATTAGGAATAATATTCCAGCTACAATGCCGAGAATTGCTACCATACAGTACTCCTGTCTTTTCTCTGACTGCTAGACACTAGGAGGAGGTTGCTTTTATTAAGTTATTGTATCGGTTTATCTAAACAATATATCTGGTTGTACTTGCCCTAGATCACTGGCTGTGCAAACCCAGGCAAGACTGTGAGCATCGTGGTGCGCGGGTCCAACAAGCTGGTGATCGAGGAGGCCGAGCGATCGATCCACGACGCTCTGTGTGTGATCCGCTGCTTAGTGAAGAAGAGGTGAGGCTGTTTTTTTTTTTTTGGTTTTTTTTCCTCTCTTTCCTCTCTTCTTTCTCTGTCCTGCCAAGATGAAGGACGATCAGAGTGTGCTTCCGGTGCTTGTCGGGTTTGATATGTATCACTGTGCTCTCCCATGGAGTAGAGAAGATGAAAGCTATATATTATCGTGCAACAGTGAAGCAATGTAGAGAAATATCTCAATAATAGGAAGTTCATGATGACACCGCAGATTATGATTTTCTTTTTTCTTTTTCTTTTTTTTTAAATGTAAGGAAAGAGATGGACGGTATCGAAACCAATTTATGTTTGTGTGAATTTTAGTGTTTTCTGTTTTGGCACTCTGTGTGTATTTTGGGGGGAAATATATATTTTGTAATTTCATTTTCCTTCCTTTGTGTCCATCTGTCCCAGGGCCCTGATAGCAGGCGGCGGAGCCCCTGAGATTGAAATGGCGCTGCGCCTGGCGGAGTACTCCCGCTCCCTGGGTGGCATGGAGGCCTACTGCGTGCGCGCTTACGCCGACGCCCTGGAGGTCATCCCGTCCACGCTGGCCGAGAACGCCGGCCTCAACCCCATCTCCACGGTGACGGAGCTGCGCAACAGACACGCCCAGGGGGAGAAAACAGCCGGGATCAACGTCCGCAAGGTGCGGTGGTCCCCTTGGAAACCCATAAATATAGAATAACCTGGAAGTTACATTGGGGCAGTGTCTTGGGCGTATGCAGCAAATATACCATTTTTTATGATTTTTACATTGTATTGACTTGTGAACATGTACATGGTCGTTACAATAAACTCAAGTGTATATACTTTTTAAGATATATATATATATATATATATATATATATATATATATATATATATATTTACAATTTATTTTTATATTATTTAGGGGTTTAACTATATTTATAGTTTATTATATTATGTTTTTTTAATATATATTTATAGTTTGTTTTTATATATTTTAATTGTTTATATATATTTTGAATACTCATGTTTTCTCCCCTTGTGTCCTTCCCTCAGGGTGGCATCTCTAACATTCTGGAGGAGCTGGTTGTGCAGCCTCTGCTGGTCTCCATCAGCGCCCTCACCCTCGCCACGGAAACGGTTCGCAGCATCCTCAAGATCGACGACGTGGTGAGTGTAGCATAGGCCTCAGGAATGAAGCACATTAATATGTTGGGTAGCTCTGTTAGTCAAACTTATAGCTTAAAGAAATTAATATAGAAAATGTACCCATTTTTAGCCTTCAGACTGGATAAGGGGTGAACGATGAAATAAGAGATTCCAATTTGAACTGTCAATTGTGTTGACTAGCTAATCATGATGGCTATTAATTGGTTTATCCCAATGCCCCGAAGACTGGTAGACAGTGAGTTGGGTAATGAGGTGGACAATGGCGAAGACAAAAGAAACCAGTATGCAGAATTAGAGATGGGGGTTGATGCCATTAAGTAATACTCCTAATCCATTCTGTTGTTTTGCAGGTAAACACCCGATAAGGAGTGACAGTGGAAAACCTGTGTCAACACTCCCGTCTTGGACTGTGCTTGCAGGAAAACCTTTACATGTTTAACGCCGTGTTTAGTTTGTCACCATGCGTAATATAATAAACACATTTTTTTTGTGGACTCCAGCAATGTCTCATTGTTTTGTCTGTCTTTGGTGACCACCACACTCCTTGACCTCTCAGCACGGCAGACTTGATCTGGGGCCAATTTTGACAACTGCTTGCACTGCTCTGCCAGTGATAAGTAGGTAATCCTTAAATCTAATTGCCTGGTGGCATGTGACCTGACACACATGGCAGGTGGTATGACTGACTTTTTTTTTTTTTTTTCCTTCTTTTTTTTCAAAAAATAAAAAGTAAAATAAGTAGGAACAGGGCAAGCAGTGTTGACATGGTTCACATAATTGTTTGATCAATGAAATATGAATATTTGGTAAAGAAATGTGAAACTGGTTTTCATAATAAAACTAATCTTATTTTAGAAGTTGGACCAATTTGATTTGTTCAAATGTTATAAAAAAGTTATGGATTGACACTGTTAGCTCAAAGGGGTTATGCAGTTGTGTAGTAGAGCATCGATTGTAGAGGGGGAATCCTGACTGCCTCACTTCCTCCATTAGCTGTGTCACTTCCTTGGATTCACCACGGAGCGTCGTTGCTCTGCAGAGGTACGCCGGTGTAACCACTAACGTTAACGTATTTTATACAGTCTATGCCAGTAACCAGTCCAGCATCCATCCTGGCAGTGGCAGACCCACTAACTCAAAGTTTTGCGAGAAAGACTTTTTTTTCTCATACAACGATTGTCAGTTGAATAACCATGCAGAGCAATCATCGAAACAATATCATCGTTACTTCGTGTCTCAAAACGCCGGTAGACCCATACACCAAGACGCCACTGGCTTTATATGAACGAGAGAGAGTACTCCCGTACGCGACGAAGGGACAACTGGATAACCGAGATTATGAGAAAGAGGTAATTTTACAAGAGGAAGTTTGAAAAAACAATGTCTCTGGTGACTAATTGGCTAACTAACTACGATAATGGTAAAGGATTTTGAGCTATGATATAGCCTACGTTAAGTTATAGCTGAATAGTCAAGAACTAAACAATAACTTGCAACCTAGATGTCTTCACTGTGTTTGTCTGCTAAACAGGGACTTTGACCTTGGGGGTAATTTACTTGTCAGTCGTACAATTTGTTCTGACCTAAACTTGAAGACTGCTCATTCACCTTTTTCTGCATGAAAGTAAATCGATGCACTAACTGGGCTGTTGTTGCCCCCTTGCCCTTCATTACCCTGGTGGTTGTGTACAGTGGTACATGATGCCCTGCTTAGCACTAACAAATACAGACACTAGACCTGTTGACCGTATAACCAACAACTTGCCCTGGTTTCACCTTTTGTATCTTGTTAGTAGCTGGAATACGCCCAGGGAGCAGCAAACAAAGCCACACTTCTGAAAGAGGGTCTTATGTAGCCTCTGTTAGAGAATCTGCTGCTAAGACAAGTGCCCTCTGGAAGGATTTTCTTGCCATATGGCATTCCAAGCTGACATACTGATAATGAGCTTAAACTGAGGGTTGCATGTCTTCTTCATATTACACCGACCACAGTGTGAGTGTCCTATTACGCCTCACTGTACAGAATCAGTCATATTTACCTGTTTTCATATTGGTTTGTGTTTGTGTATTGGTTTCATTCACCTAGAACTACACATGGATTAAGTATTTTAGCCTACCCTTTTCCAGTATTTGACTTTTCTTATAGGCCTACTCTTCTATTATATTGCCCCTGACATATCACAAGGTTAAACAGCAACTGATTGGTTAATCTCTACATTGAGCGTCCATTTTTGCTCTGTGTAGAAGTCCAGGCAATATATTTGAACACACAAAATGAGGTGATGAGGCATTTATGCGACTATGTTGATTAATTATTTAAGGCAATAATATACCATAATGACTCCTCCTAATTTCATTATAAGAAAGGTATTCAGAATCACATTACATTTGGCATCTGTATTAGGCTTTTGTTGATAATTATCTGGGATAGTTGCAATTGCGAAACCAAAACACATTTACATTGCTATTTCACACTATTATTATAGATCTCCAGACATTGAATTTTTTTTATTTTAGATGACAACTCTGTCCTGCTTATTGCACTCTCAGTCCTCATCTATGCGCTTCCCCTTAACTAATCCACCTCCACGGCCCTGACCCCTCCCCTACCTTCCCGTCCACTCAGATGGAATACGACTCGGAGTGTGACGTGCCGGCGGCGGAGGAAGACTCTCCGGGAAAGGGCTCTCCGCTCCTGATTAAGGACTACAGGGTGACGGGCGACCACATCGACCTGCGCGAGTTCTACTTCTCCAACGAGGAGTACTACCGTAAGCTGGAGCAGCTGAAAAAGGCCCACCTGCACACCATGTCTCAGCTGGAGCAGATGTACCGCAAGAAGCTGGAGCTGAAGGGAGGCCGGGGGCCGGGGGGCAACACGCAGCATCCTCAGCAGTGAGTGGCCAAAAACAAACACTTGACACAGACGCTTGTGATTTGGTCAGCATGTGAGGTATTACCTGTCATCTGTGCAGATAGCTACTCAGGCAGGATGGAAGAATAATGTGTGTAGTTACTATCCAAATGGATCTGTGGATGGACTGTGTAAAACGACACCACAATTTGACCTCAATTTTTTCACACATTCATTGTCGCGGAAATACACGGCTAGGCTCAGCAGTGAGTGCAAAAAAAAAATAATAATACGCAAGCTCAAAAAATTGGTCAAAAAGTTCCATCGTGCACCTGTCACAAGTGCTGTTTGTACAAACCAATACCTGGATAACATGCTTTGAGGGTGTCAACTAGAGGTGTGCTCATGGGGTACTGAACCGATTACCTTGGTGTTTGTCAGCGTCTAGTTCTGCCTCTTGAGCTTTAGAAACAGATGGTCAGGGGACAGCAGTGACTTTTGTTTGATTGATTGATTGTTTGTTTGTTTGTCTATTTGTTGCCAGGACGCAGTGGGGAGGAGGTGGCTTAGTGCATCCAGGGTGCCGTCTGAAGAAGTCCCACTCGGCCCACGAGCTGTGTCAGGCGTCTGACGGGTCGGACGATGAGGATGAGGAAAACAGGCCGGAGAAAGGCCTGTTGCTCTCGCCCAAAGAGCGCATTAAGAACATGTGGCAGGACTTCTCGGTGGACAAGCCCCTCCGAAGTCGCCGACGACCCGGGCACCACGACTCCTTCTCCTCGCTCCAGAGCCAGCCGGGTGACGACGCTGACTGGCAGGACCTGGCACGTGGCAAGGTTAAAGGTCGGCGCGGGATGCGGAAGAAAGTGGTGGAGAAGAGAAAGAAGAAGAAGAAAGAGGAGGAGGAAGATGGCGGCGGTGAGGGAGGAGAGGGTGGGCGTCCGCGCGCGACGGTCCCGCAGCCGTTCAACATGACGCTGCGCGAGGCCGAGCGCAAGCGGCGCGGGGTGAAGACGCGCGCCGAGGTGGAGCGCGAGAACGCCGAGCTCCGGCGGCAGCTGGAGGACCTGACCGAGTGCCAGCGGCAGTTCCGCGCCAGCCCCATGCCCGCGCACGTCCGCCTGCCTCTCTACGAGGAGCTGCAGCGTCGCCGCGACCGCTCCGCCGCGGCCGAGGACGGCACCGCGAAGACCTCCCGATCGCCCCCGGCGTCGCGGCCCTTCAGCTTCCTGGAGCGCGAGCGGCTGAAACGGGAGCAGCGCGAGGAGGAGCTGCGTCGCATCGCCCAGGAGGAGGCGCTGGACGCGCGCGGGCGGCCGGCGTTCCGGGCCAAGCCCGTGCCGCGGGCCGTGCGCGAGGTGGCGGCCGCCAACGAGCGGCTGAAGGAAGAGCAGCTGTACCGCGCCATCAAGATGCAGATGCGGGCGCGCGACCTGCTCCACAGCGCCTCCATGCCACCCAGCATGCTGGCGCGCCGACTGGAGGAGCGAAAGCAGAAGGAGGAGGAGAGACAAGCGGCCGACAGCGACAGGGCGAGCCACCGGCCCAAGATTAACCCCGACGTGCCGGACTTCGACGCCAGCTACCGGCGCTTCCAGAAGCAGCTGGAGCGCGGCAAGCGCGAGTCCAAGCCGCTGACCGCCTGCGAGCCCTTCCGTCTGCGCACGGCCAGCCTGCCCTCGCGGCGGGAGCGCGTCGCCGCGCCCGAAGCGGACACGACCCCCCGCGACTACCGCTGGCCGTTCCTGAGCTCGCCGTCCTCGTCGCCCCGCCAGCGTCGCGGCCCGCCCCGCACCTCCTCGTCCAGCCTCTGCTCCTCGCTGTCCGGCAGCCAGGAGGTGCTCAGCGCCAAAATCACCGACGCCGCGCGCAAACGGCAAGACGCCATAAGGTAAACTGGTGCCCACACGCACGAGCTGCCCTCTCTAGTGGAGGGTTGCAAATGCCCATGGACCCGTGTTCGTGTTCTACGTTAGTGTCCGCTTGTCCCCGAAGCCTTGCTGGTGTCTCTGGATGGTGCTTCATAAACACTCCAACCCTTGTGTGCCTTCTGATGTTGTACTACAGTGTTGTGTTCGTTTCTGGCCCCCTACACTGACTCATAAGTGGACATGCTCTAGAAGCTGTGACTCGTAGGGTGTGGTATGTGTGTGTGTGTGTATGTGCGTGTATGTATGTACTTTGTGTCATCATTTTTGTCTAGTCTTTGTTCTAGACTACCCTCTGTAGAGTCTCTACTGAGCAAAGTAGAATGTGTGTGACTATGTCCTCTGAAATCCAAGAACCCCAAACCCCCACTACGCAGTTTAGAGTATCTTCCAATTACTTCCTTCTCAATGCTGTGCACCCTTCTGAAACAAAGAGAACTTCCTGAACTGCTTCCATACCAATGTGAGTGTGGCTCTCCCAAACTCACCGACCTCACCCAAATCTCCACCTCAGTGTCTGGACGTACCCCCTACACCTGTAACCCTTAACCTGTCAAAGAGCCTTTTTACCCCCCGTGACCCCTTACTTTTCTCTTACTTATAATCACCTCGACCCTCTTCATCATGCTGGCTGCCTCTGCACCCCCCCACCCAACATCCCTCCCACCCACCTCCCCATCTCCGTGGAGACAGGAAGGTTCTAGAACAGAAGCAGAAGGCGGAGGAAGAGGAGAAGAGGTGGCTGGAGCGTCAGCGTGAGCGGGAGCGCCGTCTGCAGAAGGTGATCACCCGAAGGGCGCAGGCCATCGACCCGCACCAGACGCTGGCCCAGACGTGCCCGTCCAAACTCAAGGAGTTCAGGTAGAGACGGAGAGAGAGCCCATGCCGGTCCAGCTCGAGACTGAAAGGGGGTGGGTGTGGGGGTGGAGAATTCAGATTACGTTAGACTTCAGTAAAAAATGAAAGCCTGTCAAATTACCTCAATCTCAGACAAAATCAACTCTTTTTACTTAATATTTGGTATTCAGGGTGGAGAAAGGCCAAATCGCCTCAAATCACAGACTCAGGATAACTTTATTCTACTAGGTAGCTGTCGTGAAAGAAAGCTAGAGCCCTCGGTGGGGTAGCACTAGCCTGCATTTTCCATTGACAAACTTCAGAAGTTATGTTATCTCCTTATTGGGGGGTTTTACAGAGAAACTTCAGACTCCATATTCTGTACAACATACAACGTACACAGAGATCTCTTTGAAGGTTTCCATACTTTCAGGACGGACTCTTTGTGGAGTTTCTGCAGTTTGAACAATATCATGTGTTTCTCCACATTTTTTTCACTGCCATCACTTTAGATTCAATTGCATTAGCCTTCTAAAATTACTATATTATAATACATATATTTATATTTTTCTAATGTGTACATTTTTCGATTAATAAATATTTTGTGAGCAATATGATGTAGTGTCTCTTAACATGCTATGACTTTATTGTATTTTTTTCAATTTTGAGGAGTGGTGTATGTGTGCAATTGTCAGCTTTTTGGTCAGTTAACTTTTTGTTGCTTAAAGGAGAATTCCGTTTATCAAGGTCACGGAGTACTGTCGGTACGAAAAAAATCCCCCAAAACAATCGGTTCTACCTATCTCAAGTTGTTGCAGCCAACAGCTAGAGCTACCAGGAAGCTACAGTGGTACACTCTGGGGGCATGTTCATGAGTTCTCCTTTAAAGGCGCTCTAAGCGATGCTGGGTAACGACACTTCTGTTGACGTTAAAACAAAACAGAAAGCTAGCTAGCTACTTCCTCCCCCTCCCTCCCGTGCAATCGAAACTCTCCTAAATGTGCATCTCGTCGGTGATTTGCTGGAACAATTTTTTTATGGGCAAGGTTTGCCCAAGTTGTTTTGTGGCTGTTTTTGAAGCCTGGGTTTTCCACAGAGATCACATTTTTTAAAAGTGTATTCAGGACACAGACAGCTAACAGATGGTTAGGTGATGTTTGCTGTAAGTGACAAAAAATATTTTAGCCTAAAAAACATATGACATCGCTTAGAGCACCCTTAATATATGCCAAAACGGGTTAAGGTGGAGCTGATTACAGATAAATGCCCTTGAGACACTTTTGCTAGAGAGAGTGTGTTTTTTAGGGCACACAACCTGGCCTCAATATACATCACTAGGGCAAATAAAACATCACAGTAAAATTGACACAGGTAATCTGCCAAAATTCTATTTGAAATAAATTCTTGTTTGATGTTTAATTCAGTTGAATGGATGAATGTAAGTGAACAAGCAAGTGAGTGTATGTTGTGTGTGTATGGATATATAAATAAATGAATGAGCAAGTGAATGTGCGTATGAGTGTGTGAATGTGTTGATAACGGCGGGGCTGGTTGTGTGTTGGGGCAGAAAGCAGGACCAGCAGAGGAGGAGAGAGTACAGAGAGGAGATGAAGGAGATCCAGGAGAGGGTCAGGGGCAGGCCTCTGCTGCTGGAGCAGGTGGCACGGGTAAGGCACACACACACACTCAGACTCAGAGAGAGAGAGAGAGAGAGACATACATACACACACTCAGAGAAAAGGGAGAGTCACACACACTCAGAGAGAGGGAGAGCCACACTCACACTCAGGGAGAGAGAGAGAGAGACAAACATACACACAAACACTCAATCATTCAGAGAGGGAGAGAGAAAGGGAAAGTCACACACACTCAGAGAGAGACACACACACACTCAGAAAGAGAGAGAGGGGGAGTCACACACACACTCGGGGAGAGGGAGAGTCACACACACACACTCAGGGAGAGGGAGAGTCACACACACATACACACACTCAGAAAGAGAGGGAGAGTCACACACACACACACACACTCAAAAAGAGAGTGAGAGTCACACACACACTCAGAGAGAGGGAGAGTCACACACACATACACTCAGAGAGAGGGATAGTCATACACACTCAGAGAGAGAGAGAGACAGTCTCTCACATGTGCACACACATATAGACTCAATCACACAGAGAGAGAAAAACAGTCTCTCTCTCTCTCTCAAACACACAGACAATATGAAATGAATGATACGAACAAATGAAGATGATACGAACAAATGAAGATGACACGAAGCAAATTAATACACTTCAGCAATTTATATATTTAGATTTATTCAAACTTATATTTAGATCTTCCAACTATTGGTGGGTATTCTATTCCAGTATTTCACATCCATCTAATCGGTAGAAAAATAACTTATGTGAACCATAAACTAAGTAGAAAGTTAAAAGTATTCACATGATCTTTTTTTTTCAATCTCACACAGAACAACGCAAAGCAGGCTGCAGAGAGACGCTACGTAGAGGCCCTGAAGGCGTGCGGCCTCTCTGAGGATTTTGTGCAAGACAAGGCGCTCAAGAACCGACGCTCTCGAAGCGAGTCGCCCTCAGTGCGGTCGCTCCAGAGTAACTCCACACGCAGGTAGGCCCAAGGGCTCCTGCCCACACCACTGTCCTCCAGGGGGTTTAAGAGCAATGGGGCATTTATTTATACCTCACAAGACAAGAGGGGGCAAGAGTTTAGTGTTCAAGAATATACAGCCATGTTGAGATGTAGCTCTGATTTATTTTTTTGTTGTTGTTTGTTTTGTATTGACCTTGGGAGGCATGCAAATAGTCAAGTCAAAAAGTAGGGAGATATACTGAAATAGAGGAAAATCTGAGCTGAGAATACAGAAATACACAATATAATTATCCAAATTTCAATTTGCCTCAGTGTAATACAGTGTGTTAAATGACAGGATTTACCTCATATATTCAAAGCTAAGTGTAAATCTTTTGCTGTAGGGGTAAGGATGCAGCTCGGACAGACTCAGTCAGTCTGAACGGATCCCTCCATGATTATCAAGATGATTACGAGGAGTACCAGGATGGAGAGGATAAAGATGAGGAAGAGGGATACAGGAAAAGGGAGTACAGTCAGTACGAGAGTGACGGAGAAGACCAGAGTGACCCTGAGAGGCGTGAGGGGGACAGTGCCTCGAATGACAACGACGACCCGGATTACAACGAGGATGACCAGGATGAAAGTGACAAAGGAAGTGACATCATCGACAGACACAAGGACAGCCAGAGCAGCAGGAGCAACTAGAGCAATCACAGTTACCATGGCAGCAAGGGCAGAAAAAGTAGAGAGCACTCAACTGTTTTTTTTATAACAGTTTTTTTTTTCTCTTTTCTTTTTTGAGAGTGAGATGATGAGATGGAGTTAAAGATGTAGAGTAGAGATGTTTGTGTCAGATAGATGGGTGGATGCACTGACAGTGACAGGCCGTGGTGTAAAAAAGCATGGACACAATCAATGCCTGGACGTGTTGTAAATATGGTCATATTAGAGAATTGTATGCAATTGTTATTATTTAAATATATAAATTATTTGTACAAATTATTTCAGACTTATGGAAGACTATATAAAATTGTAATATAAATTGGCATTAGTATAGCCTGTATAAGTAACTAGACAAAACATGTAAGCTAAAGCCGTGGCTTGTAATTAGCTTCATAAATGAAATATATATAACTCATAAACTATACATGTTTATGTCTGAAAGTATTAAATGCCAATGGACTGGTAGGATTAAAAAGTGTGACAAATAAAGTTTTCACAACAAGTCTCCAGTAAGCATGTCTGCATCCTGCATGCTGTGGTGGAAAATGAAAATCCATTCCATATTTCATGTAGAGCTCGTACAAGCAGAATTGTAAACCACAAGACGCTTTTGGCAGATGCCTGGTCTGATATAGTGAGCATATTTTTGGTAATACTCCAAACTGTTCAGGGTCGTGATGGCTCCTCGTATGTCTGTATCTCAAAACCCGCCTCATACTTGAGACCAAGGACAAATGTTGCAGTAATGTGTTGGCTATAGGAGTGACAATGTTACTGCCCCGTAAAAAGACCGGGAAACTGTTACAAACTGTAGCAACCAGCCAATCTGCTGTCGCATTGGGTGTGTCCACAGTCCAAATTTTACGCGGCGCTATGGGCTGAAAACTAAACCGAGATGGAATATCCCAGTCTGAACCGGTTTCAACCGGTCTTGGGTTGATGCATGAGATGGGAGAAAGAAGAGCTGGGTTTTCACTTTCAAAGAGCTCTACTTTAAAAGAATATTTTTGCATAGTTAAAGTAATAAACTAACGACTGATTTGTTTTGTGTATATGGGCAGGAATCGCGTCTTCAGTTATGGTACCGTAAATATAGTTAGCCTGCTAGCTTGAGGACTCAGAAGTCATTGGTGGCCATACATAGCAAGCTAAGTTGCTAACAGGGGACCTAGCCGTAGCTAGCTAATTCGTAGCTACATCGAATTCATTGTACGCGTCAGTAAGCACTTACTTGGATAACGATAGACACTTCTACGTAGATGGGGATTGACCACATGCACAATAATTGCAAGTAAATACTCTTCTGGTCTAAGATAATAGTGTAATGTAGTTCGCTAGTTTATTAGCCAGCTGCTAAGCAACTGTAAGACCTATCACGTTGCTAATGAGCAAGAACACCAGCTAGCGTCAGGATACTGCTATTGCTATCATGAGATAACTTACTGTCGTTAGCGTGAACGTCAGCTACCTTTTGAAGAATTTGCGGGAACATTGATAACTTTTTTTGATAAAGAAAGACTTTTGAAAGTAGGGAACCAAATAGCCAGTGAGTTGCCCTGAAACTGCTATTCTTTCATCGACACGAGGAGTATTTTAAATCAGGTAAGTTGGGTAAGGGGCAAGTTAGCCAACTTTGTCAGCTAAAAAGCCTAACGTTAGCTATGGTGTTTTTGTTTAAGAAATCAAATTAAAATACACATATTCCAGAAATTAACATGCTATTATTATTTTTACCACTAACAATACATTTATTACACTTTTTTTGTTTTCGAAACTAAAAGCTTTTGAATGAACCAGCGCTGCCATGCGTAAAGCAATGCATGGCAGTGCGATGCTTGTCCGTCATTGGATTCCGTAGCTAGCAAACCATTCCACTGGCAAAGCTCAGTGCGTTAATGTTGCTAGCCTTTGCTAGCTTAATTTACAACGACAAATGCGTTTCGAAATTATTGAGCCTCAAATCAACGAAGATGCTAAGAAAGTGTTGATCAACTAACGTTAACCACCTGAAGTATTTTAACATTTAGACTACAGATTCCGCAATCTTCACTAAGATTAATATGTCCACCACATACATTAGACATGTTGCACATTATCGCTACTTGTATCGTAAGCTATGACGTTATGGATTTTTTTTTTTTTGATAATGTTACGTTCACTTAACTACTATCACGTCGTTGTTCATTTGGCCAATACATAGTTTAATAAAATCTTAATAAAGACGGGGAAGGTCAGCATGCGTTCATTGAAGTGAAACTACGAGCCAGTTTGTGATATGAAATATATGAAATCATGTTATTATAAATCGAGTGGCTCGTAAATTTTAATCAAACCAATAATTTATGTGTTTATGTCAACACTGACCTATTGTTTTGAACATTCTCGCAGCTCTATGCCAGCAGAGATGACAATGTTAGCGGACCATACAGCACGTCAGCTGCTGGACTTCAGTCAGAAGCTAGACATCAACTTACTTGACAATGTGGTCAATTCGATGTACTACGACGTGGGATCACAGGTGAGAATATTTAGAAGCCAATACTCAACCTTAAGGCACAGTGTAGCATTCGTGTATTTGTCAAAATCACATGATGGGCAGAAGAGTGTCATTCAACACTGACATGAGATCTTTCGCGTGAGAACTGTGTGTGTGACCCACACTGACCAGTACTTTTCCATGTGTCCCATAGCAACGAATGGCACAGGAAGTCTTAACTAATTTGAAAGATCATCCTGATGCATGGACAAGAGTGGACACCATTCTTGAGTTCTCGCAGAACATGAAGACAAAGGTATGCCCAGTTTCAGAGCTTCCCATTTAATTTTGAATGTTTAATACTAAATGAGGTCAAGTAGTATTTACGCAATTCTCCACCAAATGATTCTGAAAGTTTTTCCATATTGCTGAACTTTCCTTCTTGTAGTACTATGCACTTCAGATTCTGGAGACAGTGATCAAAACTCGTTGGAAAATCCTACCCAGAAACCAGTGCGACGGTGAGCATTAAGCTGTTTCACAGAGTGCATCATGTGCATTACATAAAGCATGCATTAAAAGCATTTAAAAGGGATTTAGGACCCCCCCCCCCCCCACACACACACACACACACACAATAAAATCTTAGCTGGCCACAGTGCAATCAATTATTTTAATTCCTTATTTTTGTAGGTATTAAGAAGTATGTGGTGGGGCTCATCATCAAGACCTCGTCTGACCCGACAAGCGTAGAGGTAAGGAATGTCTCACCAAACAGGCAATAAACAGTGCAGTTTATATGCAGATCTAGCAGGGCATGTTTCCTGGACTATTTATTTACATGTTTACTTGTTATTGTGTGTTTGCAGAAAGAGGGAGTGTACATCGCCAAGTTGAACATGATCCTTGTCCAGGTAAATCCACTACCCCTGATCGTGTGTCAGCTGGCCTCTCTACTCTTCTGTGTGACCCTCCTTCCTCTTATTGAAAACAGTCAAGCATAGAACATATTTAGACTGATAAGTATATATACTCTTTTGAACCCGTGAGGGGAAATTAGCCAGGATAGCCAATCACAAAGTGTCGTTATGGAATAGTACTGTTTTCGGGGGCTGGCTGATAAGCCTCTAGCCGCGTAGCAGACCTGTTGGTCTAGGGCAGAAGAGGTTGT
The DNA here is from genome assembly GCF_018492685.1 of Alosa sapidissima. Classification (NCBI taxonomy): domain Eukaryota; kingdom Metazoa; phylum Chordata; class Actinopteri; order Clupeiformes; family Clupeidae; genus Alosa; species Alosa sapidissima. The sequence continues at coordinate 16,656,971 of NC_055965.1, read as the reverse complement.
TTGTTCATAGAGAATTCAGATAGCGTTATTGTTGTCCAAAAGGTAGACTGCTGTCAGCACATGGCTCATCTGTCATGCCACACTGATGAGGGAAACGTCTAAATATGGAAACTGAGTTCACTGACCATCAGCATTGCTTCATCCACCCCCAGGGGAATTGGGTGGGGTGGGGTGGGGGCAGTAACCCAGAGTACCGGCTATGGAGGATTAACTAGGTTATAGGAAGACTATAGTTGGTATGAAGTTGGATGGCTGCCCCGACACACCACAGTGTTTTCCACTAAGATGACAGGTATGAGAGTTGACCAATCAGCAGCCGCATTGCCTGGCTGGACCTGTTGGAATGCAAATGTTTCACTCAACCCTTAGTTTGGAGTAATTCAAGGTGTGTGTGTGTGTGTGTGTGTGTATGGGTTGAGATAGATAGATAGATAGATAGATAGATAGATAGATAGATATAAATATAATATATGCATAGTACTGTGTGTAAGCCGAGCAAGGTTAAACAGTCTGAGAGGGAAATAGCATAGATTCCCTGAATTGGTTAGGCCTGACTGTTGTTTGTATGCAATGCTTGGCACAAAGTAAATAGGTCATGGAAGTAAATGTTGTGCAATACCTCTGCCAAAGCATGCAAGTAATTATAAGATTACACATATAGTATGTATTGGTGAAGTTCAATAATAAGGGCACTATTTGTGCAAAGTACAAGGTGCCACTTACTGTTGACTGGGGTTGACTATATGAAGTGGTCAGATGTTTGTATATGGTATGTGTTTATGTATGCTAAAATGGATTGGGGGGGGTATTTCCAAGTACATGGTTTAGAGACCAAGTTCACTTAGATGAAGTAGCAGACCTCCCTGAAAAGAGCCCTGTGGCTTTGTTTTCGCTATGGGAATGAGGCCGTGAGACTCTTGTGTTGTCCATTAGCTCTGAGTTAACTCACCAAGGTTAATCACAAAACCCTTACTTGGGGTACCCCTCAGGGAGAACATACCCTGTTTCCAAAATACCCTCTCTTTCACTGCGTAGGGCACTTTATCATGAATAATGAAAATATAGTTATTTACTGCATACTGCTCTATGTAGTCAATGACAGGATGTGCTGAACATGGGGAGAGTTTGTGTGAATGCTTGGATTCCCCCGAAGCAAACTGCTCTAACTTAGCCTCTCTGTCTGCCTGTCTGTCTCTCTGTCTCTCTCTGTCTGTCTCTGTCTGCCTCTCTGTCTCTCCGTCTGCCTGTCTGTCTGCCTGTAGATCCTGAAGCAGGAGTGGCCCAAGCACTGGCCAACGTTCATCAGTGACATCGTCGGGGCGAGCCGGACCAGCGAGAGCCTCTGTCAGAACAACATGATCATCCTTAAGCTGCTCAGCGAGGAGGTGTTCGACTTCTCCAGCGGACAGATGACCCAGGTCAAGGCCAAACACCTGAAGGACAGGTAACGTGACCTCGATCATGAGTTTAAGGATAAAGGTTAATGTTAAAACTAATCCATGTGTTTTGATTCATTACTTGACATGTAGTACTTGCTACTTAGGTCAACTGTTTATGACTTTGAATTGAAAAATTGGGTAAAGGATTCAATTTATGTTTAGTTTTTGATTCAAGTCGAAAGAGAAGTATTAGTGGCAAACAGACACAGTCTATTTAAGTTTCAGTCCCAACCTTAGAGTAGAACCACCGTCTCACAAACACGTTGTCAAAATCTTTTAAATTTTTTTTTTTTATCTCTTTACAGCATGTGCAACGAATTCTCCCAAATATTCCAGCTTTGCCAGTTTGTCATGGTGAGTCAGCTGCTTCGTCCTCCTTTGTGTTGTTGAGTGTTGACTTTGTGTTGTTGTTGAAAGGTGCTGCCCTTGATTTGTAATCCACATTCAGTCAATTTCTCCTTTCTGTGTGTTGACTCAAAAACAAACAAACAAACAAAGCCACAGTGTTTGTACACAATGTGACTCTCACCAAATGGGAAAGAAAGGAAGTGGCCTGGTGCTGAGTAATACCAAAGTTCTTTTGGGCAAGTCCCTCCACTTGGTGGCCATATTGCAACACTTTTTGGGCACTTATCAGGCATCTATTTCGGCAGAAATACGCGTGCGCAAGGCTTCACGACACCAATCTTGCTCCAGTGGCAAGATCACTACACACGATTGGCACGATGTCTTCGCAACACACCAAATTATTGGCTCAATGTATTCACAACACAGCACATAATTGGCTCAATGTATTCACATGTCGACGTTTTGCCGCGGAAGGGGTGCGATATGCGTAGACAACTGCCGTTACAAACTAGCCCCATGCATTTCTATGGAGACTTTTTAAGTGCTCTGTCTCCTCATTAGAAAGTCTCTGGTAATACCCTTTTCCAGCTTATCAACAATGTAGCCTCCAGTGCAGGAAGGGAATGGTTGCCCAGGGCCTGCGGATGCAAATGAGCTACTCAGCCATATCACTGTGGCCCAACGGTTGTGTTGTGCTTGAGCTTTTGGTGCACCCACTACACTACCATCCTTATGTCTGTAGGATCAACCATTCCACTAAACTGCTGTGTTTAATAATCAGGCTACTTTTCTGTTTAGCTGCTGGGTTGGACTACTCCTCTTCCTCCTCCTCCTCCTCCTACTACTGCTACACTACTAAATTAACCTCTTCCAGCAGATCAGCACCATCCTCCCAGAAGCAATGAAGGGAGAGAGGTGTATTTGATCAGCTGTTTCCCCCCTCAAATTCACCACTGTGATTTTACACTGTGACACATAACATATTGCATCAGGAAATGATGATGACTAATCAAGTATCTTCTGCCCCTCCCCACCCCACAGGAGAATTCCCAGAATGCACCACTAGTCCATGCCACCCTGGAGACGCTGCTGCGCTTCCTCAACTGGATTCCACTGGGCTACATATTCGAGACCAAACTCATTAGCACACTGGTGTACAAGGTGCGTGTTTCCTGTCAAAGTCCCCTCTCAGATATGAGCATTGACTAGATATGTAGATAGATACGATGGATTATGACCTCAAGTGACCACATTGTCATATAGCTGTGTTCTATATCCATGGAGATGCACCCTCATTTGAAAATATGCTTGTTGCATTGGTTTGAAATTATACCATAGACCCTTAAAGGAGAATTCCGGTGTGATATTGACCTAAAGTGTATTGAAACATGATACCGAGTGTGAACGTATGTCTCATAGCCCATCTCGGCTTGTCCCCTGCACTCCAAAATCTGGCGCTAGTTAGCCGATGCTACCAACAGTTGCTGCTACTGGAAGAAACTGGAATCCATGCATTTCCACTGAATTATTTTTGGAATCTGATCCCTTATCATACCTGTTTATTCTTACTCGTTGCTCGACTTATCGTGACTAAATTCAAGATGGCTGCAAACGCTAAACTTCGTGAAGATACTGTCTGTATAAATCGTCTTGTAAGTAAACTACCAGTGCTTTTTCAAAGTTCTCAATGCCTCGTTTTAAATGTCAGGGCCCTCGGAAGTCTACCAATGAAGTGTGGAGATACATTGAGCCTCGTAAATGGGTGTAAAACAGTGATTTATTTGCATGGCTAGCCCGATGCCGAAGCACCACTATTGAAAAAGCTGTTGGTAGCATCGGCTAACTAGCGCCAGATTTGGGAGTGCAGGGGACAAGCCGAGATGGGCTATGAGACATACATTCACACTCGGTATCATGTTTCAATACACTTTAGGTCACTATCACACCGGAATTCTCCTTTAAGTCTTCTTCCAGTGATCAGCTTATTTTTTTTAACGGTCACCCACTCAACCTCTCACAAAGGCGTGCTTGCATTGGTTTTGCTTGCAAGCACGTAAGAAAAAGAGGAATATAAAAGTTAACTCGGGCCATTTCAACGCTGGTTTGCTACATGCTGCATTTCTGGCACGTGCCTCGGGTTCCTACAGCTTTTCTGCTAAGTGTTTCTTGAACTGTTGTTGCCACGAGAGCGTGATCAACACGGCTGAAAATTGGGGTGTGTTCCTCTTCGCTTTTGTAGTTTTTGAATGTGCCGATGTTCCGCAACGTGACGTTGAAGTGCTTGACGGAGATTGCTGGCGTCAGTGTGAACCAGTACGAGGAGCAGTTTGTCAACCTCTTCAGTCTGACCATGATGCAGCTCAAACAGGTAACCAAGAGCTCGGCCTCAGTACACACACAATACAATGCATGCACATAGACACAGAACCAATGTGCAATGTTGCCCTCTAGTGGTTTGTCTTGGACCTAACCTGGCCTCTTAACTGAATTTGTAAGTAAAAGTATATACACTCTTTTGATCCCGTGAGGGAAATTTGGTCTCTGTATTTATCCCAATCCGTGAATTAGTGAAACACAGTCAGCACACCGTGTACACACAGTGAGGTGAAGCACACACTAATCCCGGCGTAGTGAGCTGCCTGCATCAACAGCGGCGCTCAGGGAGCAGTGAGGGGTTAGGTGCCTTGCTCAAGGGCACTTCATCCGTGCCTACTGGTCGGGGTTCGAACCGGCAATCCTCCGGTTACAGGTCCGAAGTGCTAACCAGTAGGCCACGGCTGCCTAAATTGCATTGCAAGGGGTTCGTATTTGGGTGGTATGGGTGGAAAAAACAAAACAAATAGAAAGGTTTTTGCTCATTATTGATGTTTCTTAGTATAATATAATTCATGTCTTTAGATGTGTCCTTGAATTTCCCTTTGGGGATCAATAAAGTATCTATCTATCTATCTCTATCTGTGATCTTGTGGTGTGTGAGACCCGTGTGCTAGTCGTTGTTCTAAACTTGACTTTTGAGTTGAAATCTCAAGAACATTATGCCCTCCCCGAATTCAGGTTCTCTTATTCTGTCTTCTCTATCTGTTGACAGATGCTTCCACTGAACACCAACATCCGTGTGGCGTATGCAAACGGCAAAGACGACGAGCAGAACTTCATCCAGAACCTGAGCCTGTTCCTCTGCACCTTCCTCAAAGAACACGGCCAGCTCATCGAGAAGCGGCCCAACCTGAGGGAGACACTCATGGAGGTGCGTACGGCATGGGGAACGAACACACACCCTTAAAACACACACACACCTACACCCACACACCCACCCACCCTTAAAACACACACACACCCTTAAAACACACACACACACACACACACACACACCCTTAAAACATTTAAAAACAGTGTTTTCTACAGAATTGATTTCTAGTTGTGGTGGTAGGTGACGGGGGGTGTTCAGAGTTTTTAACATGCATGCAGGTTTGTTGAGGGACAGAGACACAAGGAGAGGCTGCGCATAGGTGCACATAGCACTGCAATGAAAGGATTTCATCCAATTTAAGTAGTGCAACATAGAAAATCATTGTGTGGTGGTAAATGTAGATATTGTCGTGGGCCGCCACAAATAAGTCAATGTATGGGAAACACTGACAAAACACACACACCCTTAAAAAAAAAAACACACACACACACTGTATGATATCTAGACATTCCCATTGGTTTTGCGTAACATCTCTAGTGGTGAAACACAGGTATGCACAATATATGTATAGACACATTCAGCCATTTATCCAGGCCTTGAAATTACATGTAATGGGCTCCATATAGTCCACCAAATATAATTAAACTCCTATTTATATAACAAATAAAACAAGTTAACATTATTAAGAGTAAAGGGGCTTCACATTGCACACGGTATGCACTGCACTCGCCGCTAGGTTGCTCTTGGTTGAAGTAACGTCCCAAAGACTTTTGTTGTGCTTGCCGCTGGGCTCAGCGCAAAATACCAACGACTTACTGCGCACCGCGGTCAAAATTCAACCTGATTGGACTTTTACCGCGGTACACACAAGAGCGGCAAAGCGGCAAAATGTGCGGCAGACCAGTTTTTGCGCGCTTAAGCCATTGACAATAATGCATTTCATAGCGCATACTGGGTGTAATGTGATAGCGTCTTTCTTAAACTGTAAAGGGCCTAAGTTCTCTCTGCTGGAATTGAGGTATGGGCCAGATTGTGTTCTAGGTCAGTGGAGTGCTGTAAACCGTTATGGCTGAACTGCACTCAAGGTCATTCAATGTGCTTTACATAAGCAAAAGCAAACGGTAATAGCAAATAATGGCCTAGAAGGGCAATAGAACAGCGTGTGACGTGTGACTTCCTGCGCTGGGCTCCACAGGCGCTGCACTACATGCTGCTGGTGTCGGAGGTGGAGGAGACGGAGATCTTCAAGATCTGCCTGGAGTACTGGAACCACCTGGCGGCCGAGCTGTACCGCGAGAGCCCCTTCTCCACGTCCACCTCGCCGCTGCTCTCCGGCAGCCACAGCTTCGACGTGCCGCCCCGGAGGCACCTCTACCTGCCCGTGCTCTCCAAGGTGAGCGAGAGTGAGACCGGGGGGTGGGGGGGAGGAGGGCTGTGCTCATTGCTCTTGTTTGTCTGTGTGGATGCGTCTATGTCTATGTCTCCCTCTCTCTCTCTGCCTCTATCTATCTTTATCTATCTATCTATCCATCTATCTATCTATCTATCTATCTATTTATCTTTCTTTTCTCTCTCTTTCTCTTTCTTTCTTTCTTTCTTTCTTTCTTTCTTCTCTCTCTCTCTCAGTCTGTACCAGTATCTTCATCATGATGCCTGTGTTGTTGCTGTTTTGCGTGGGACAGACCATTGCTATCTCTTTGACCCTGAAGTTGTGTGCACTAATAACAATACTCCCACTCCATCTGTGAATAATTCTCCAAGAACTCCATGCCCCTCTTCACTGTCTTACGACTCAGATCTTCTTGACCTTCGTTCTGTCGGCTGAAGCCTAGCTCACGGTCCCTTTTCGTACGAAAAGACACGTCTGGTTCACATGCTGATCCGTTCCGTCTGTATCTGTAAGCTAGAAGCGAACGGATGAAAGGCCGGACAGAAGTATGGTCAGAAGACTCGGCACGGCCGTATCCACGTTTATTTTTTAGTGCTGAGCATGAACGAGCTTGTTATGCCTTCTGCGGACTTATTAGTGAGCTGCATGGCTGTGTCTTGTGTCCGGTTCTTTTTTGGCGCCGAGCGTAAATGATCTCTGTTGTCCCGTCCGCAGGTGCGTCTGTTGATGGTGAGCCGCATGGCCAAGCCCGAGGAGGTGCTGGTGGTGGAGAACGACCAGGGCGAGGTGGTGCGCGAGTTCATGAAGGACACCGACTCGATCAACCTCTACAAGAACATGAGAGAGACGCTAGGTAGGCTAGGCAATCCTGAATAAGGCCACTAAACGTTACACAGTGAGCTATGAACTCTGTGACCTGTGTCATTTTCATGCAATGATTTATGGTTACTCTTTTTATGCTCACACACCCACTCAACCTCTCACAAAGGCGTGCTTGCATTGGTTTTGCTTGCAAGCACGTAAGAAACAGAGGAATATAAAAGTTAACTCGGGCCATTTCAACGCTGGTTTGCTACATGCTGCATTTCTGGCACGTGCCTCGGGTTCCTACAGCTTTTCTGCTAAGTGTTTCTTGAACTGTTGCCATTTCAACGCTGGTTTGCTGGTTTGTTGCATTATGGCACGTGCCTCGGGTTCCTACAGCTTTACTCTCAAGTTTGTCTTGTAATATGTAATGTTTATTGATTTTTCAACATAGGGAAGTGTACACAGCATTGGTCAATAATGGTCAAATGTTCCCTTAACCCCCCCCCAATCCCTTACCAATACATGGATCAGCATTAGTCAGCGGAGTGCAAATACATGTTTGAAGCAATCATACAAAATAAACACACATACACATACACATACACACACACACACACACACACACACACACACACACACATACATTATAAAAAAGGATTGAAAGAAAAGAAAAAGAAAGAATCAAGTTTGTCTTGGAACAGTGAAATTGGAACTGTCTTCATGTCAGTTATGGCAGTTTGGATGGACTTGGAGCAACCAATAAAAACACATGCATCACAGTGACCGTGCCATTTCAGTTAAACCCAGAAGAGGATGTTAACTCCAGCTGTCAGCATGTTCTGGCTGATTTGGTGATTTAGCATATTTGGCTGCTAACCAGAAAAATGTAGCGGCTTTACATCTTTTAGGTTATCTTTTGGTCACGAGCTGCTATAACACTTCCTCTTCTATCTCTCCCGCAGTCTACCTGACTCACTTGGACTACGCCGACACGGAACGCATCATGACGGAGAAGCTGCACAACCAGGTGAACGGGACCGAGTGGTCGTGGCGGAACCTGAACACGCTGTGCTGGGCCATCGGCTCCATCAGCGGGGCCATGCACGAGGAGGACGAGAAGAGGTTCCTCGTCACGGTCATCAAGGTCCGCTTCCGCTCTGCTGACCTGCTCAGCCTCTGACACACACACACACACACACAGTCTGTGTCTTAAGACATTGTCAAAAATGCACTCTTGTTATGCTGACTCGTTTTTGGACGCGCTGTCTGAGCTTTTCCGTCTGAACCCTCTCACAAAGGCGTGCTTGCATTGGTTCTGCTTGCAAGCACGTAAGAAACAGAGGAACATGAAAGGGCACAGAGACATCAGTAATGCTGCTTTGCTGCTCGCATCTCAGCAGCGCATCTGCTCCTACACCTCAGATTAGACTGTTGCCCTCGACCTAATTGAAGCAAGTTGAAACCGGTCTGGGCCCACCTACCACCTAGAATAGCTACATTCAAAGTAAAGTTAGTTTATGTAGTTTTGGAAATCAATGTTGTGTGTGTGTGTGTGTGTGTGTGTGTTCGTGTTCTCGGCTGTCCTGTGCCGCAGGATCTCCTGGGGCTGTGTGAGCAGAAACGAGGGAAGGACAACAAAGCCATCATCGCCTCCAACATCATGTACATCGTTGGACAGTATCCACGATTCCTACGCGCCCACTGGAAGTTCCTCAAGACTGTGGTCAACAAGCTCTTTGAGTTCATGCACGGTGAGTTCAGGTCACCCCCATTTATAAATGATGTAATTGGAATCATAAGAGGTGTGTGTGTGTGTGTGTGTGTGTGTGTGTGTGTGTGTGTGTGTAAGAGTGGTATTTACATTGAGTAAATATTCAATCTTGCTCCAGGGCAGAAGTTTAGCGATGTGTCCCTATTTCTTGTTAACTCCGATATGTCTGACCGATGCAGAGACCCACGACGGCGTGCAGGACATGGCCTGCGACACCTTCATCAAGATCGCCCAGAAGTGCCGGCGGCATTTTGTGCAGGTGCAGGTGGGCGAGGTGATGCCCTTCATCGACGAGATCCTCAACAACATCAACACCATCATCTGTGACCTCCAGCCACAGCAGGTCAGCACCCCTCAACCCTGGCAGCTTAGTGAGGCTCCCCCTTCACTGTAACGGGCTTTGGGTGCCTTGATAAAGCACTATATAAATGGTAGAAGTAGGTAGTAGTAGTTGTAGTCGTCGTTGTAGTCCAACCCAGCAGCTAAACAGAGAAGTAGCCTGATTATTCATAAACTATCAGCTAGTTTAGTTGAATGGTTGATCCTACAGACATCTCACTGGTGCAGGGTACCGGTCAGCATTACTTTGTCATTAAGGCTGTTGTAATGGGTTCATGGAGTTGTAGCACAACCATTTACCCAAAGCCTGATCGCTTAATTTATGAAAATGAGAAATCAGAAGTAACGGGGCTTTGGTAAATTATGTGTACTTTTTGACAACAGCTTTTTTTTTTTGACCAGGTCTTTTATATCGATCTCATTTTTTTTCTATTTTCTACAGTTGATGCGTTCTTTTTCCTCATTTAACACTGTTATTTTCTATTCTGGCACAGGTGCACACATTCTACGAGGCGGTGGGCTACATGATCGGGGCGCAGACGGATCAGACCGTGCAGGAGCACCTGATCGAGAAGTACATGCTGCTGCCCAACCAGGTGTGGGACAGCATCATCCAGCAGGCCACCAAGGTGAGTGTGGGAAATGTAGGTATTTTTAGGCACTTTGGGGCAACCCAGGGGTTTTAGGCACTGGTGGTAAATCTCAACAATAGGATGCATGGAAATGCATGGTGTTCTTTGGTCTATGGAATTCTGTTATAGCATATTTCATTCTGTGCAAATGCCATCATTTGTAGAGCTAATTGCATAATATGATCAGTACATGTATGTCTGTAGTGAAGATTAAACCATTATTGTATTGTACCGTTTATACAATTGTACTCTAATTACGAAAACAAAACAAAAAAACGCTATGTTGCCATTTTCTGGCCCCCGTCCTCCGGCAGGAGTATTTTACAGACTTTGCCAACTCGACTGCCTAGCCAATTCCACCAGTTGGACACACACACACACACACACACACACACACACACACACACACACACACACACACACACACACACACACACACACACACACAAAATGAAGGAAAAGTGTAGTGTTGCCTGTACATACATAATGCATTTTCTGACCCTGACCATCCTCCACATCCTCCACTGGTGTCTTGTCAGAACGTGGACATTCTGAAGGACCCGGAGACGGTACGGCAGCTGGGCAGCATCCTGAAGACCAACGTGCGCGCCTGCAAGGCCGTCGGACACCCCTTCGTGGTCCAGCTGGGGCGCATCTACCTGGACATGCTCAACGTCTACAAGTGCCTGAGCGAGAACATCTCCTCTGCCATACAGACCAATGGTGTGTGTGTCTCTGTGTGTGTGTGTGTGTGTCTGTGTGTGTCTAAGAGTGATTAGAAAGATAAATTAGTTATGGACTGTATGTCATTTTGATAATGTAGCCTGCTGAGTATAAACCAAGTAAAAAGTAACTGTTAACTGTGAATGTTAAAAATGCCATGATGAGGCCTTGAGGTGCTTTTTCATTGTTTGACATTCGCGTGCCTTGGTGAACACGTTTACTTTGAACTGCTTAATTTGAAAGCTTTTGTGTATACATTCCATGTCAACAGTAAAAAACTACCGCCACAGAATGTTTGTTAAAAAACGCTCATGCCACGGCAAACTCAAGACAAACAGAACACTGTTTGCTAGGCTTTTAGAACGTTTGCCAAAAGTTTGCAAATTTGAAAGCACCTTAAATGTCCTCTTTTATCAACTTGTTTATGGGTTTTGTACCTTTCTGAGTTCCTTGTGTTTGTGGGTTGTGTCATTTCCTCTGTGCTGTGACCTCAGGTGAGATGGTAACGAAGCAGCCGCTGATCCGCAGCATGCGCACGGTGAAGAGGGAAACGCTGAAGCTCATCTCCGGCTGGGTCAGCCGCTCCAACGACCCCCAGATGGTCAGTCAGGAAACGCACACATGTACTTTCTGAGACTGTCCTCTTTTTAATGTAACGAGAGATGTTGTCTCACATTAACTAAAGAGGTCTTTTTAACTGAGCTGTTGAACAGAGAAATAACATAAAAAAGCAACATGACGAACAGCATATAAGTGTCAATTATAGACATTACTCTTGCACATATATACAGAAACTTACTTTTGAAGATGAGCGAGTACACTTGGCTAGCATTTCTGACATTAATAGCCTGTCTGAAGTTCTTTCATGTTCTCCATGTGTCTCAACCTTTGTTCCCGTTCTGTTGTGCTCTCACAGGTTGGAGAGAACTTTGTCCCACCCCTGCTGGAGGCCGTCCTGATTGACTACCAGCGGAATGTTCCGGCAGCCAGAGAACCGGAGGTTCTGAGCACCATGGCAACCATTGTCAACAAGCTGGGAGGGCACATCACCGGAGAGATCCCCAAGATATTTGATGCCGTGTTTGAATGTACCCTGAACATGATTAATAAGGTGAGGTTCGGGCTGTTCCAGCACTTGCCTTTAAGCTCACTCAGTTCATGCATCTTTTTGTCCGTCAAAAGTATCTGTAGCTGTTTCAGCCAAACCTAACCAGCACATCCTCTAATGTAATTTTATGTTTTGTTTGTTTGTTTGTGTGTTTGTGTGTGTTTGCTCATTGTCGCTGCAGGACTTTGAGGAGTACCCCGAGCACAGGACGCACTTCTTCTACCTGCTGCAGGCTGTCAACTCCCAGTGCTTCCCTGCGTTCCTGTCCATCCCTCCGGCTCAGTTCAAGCTGGTGCTGGACTCCATCATCTGGGCCTTCAAGCACACCATGCGCAACGTGGCTGACACCGGTCAGTAACACCTGTCCTGCTAACAGCAGGAATGTTTGAAATGCAGCAATTCTGAATTAGCTCGAAGGGGAAAAAACAATTGATTGCTTAAAGGGACACCAGGCAACGTTTTCGTGTTAATTAATCATCTTCGTAAGTCGGTATATGGTTAAATGACTCATTACGGGGCGAATGAAGGCTCTCTCGCCCGCCCCTACTGCCTGTAGGAAGAATATCCCACTTGCAAGTTCAGTGTATCCTACCCGCCGACCGAAGCAGGATCAGTTTACAGCACAGAGGCAGGCTAACGAAACGCTAGAGATTGTTGCAAATGTGTGTATAATGGCAGAGCCGGCGAAGAAGCAGCGAAAACCCTTGACGGAAGATGCAAAGAAAAGGAAAAGAGCTTCAGACCGAGCGAGGGGGAGTTTCGTAGAGAAAAAGCATCAAGCTTGCATGGTGTCCCTTTAAAAAAATTTGGGAGCTTTATGCTTTTCAAATTTTATTTTTTTTATTTTTTGCCTACAATTCCTTACTGTGGCTAATGATTCATTCTAATGTTTCCTAAACTTCCTTAGCCTTATACGTTTCCTCACTTTCTGAAATTGCGTACACTTTTTTTTCATTAACGAGGAACGTGTCACGGCTTAGGGCCATCGGGCTTCATCTCTCCGCATGTCTTGTTTCTGTCTCTCCGAGACCTCTTTTACGAGTAGAACTAAATCAGTCCCTCTCTTAACAACGCGTCTGTTCTGTCTGTCTGCCCCTCTGACCTGCAGGCCTGCAGATCCTCTACACGCTCCTCCAGAATGTCACTCAGGAGGAGGCGGCTGCCCAGAGCTTCTACCAGACCTACTTCTGCGACATCCTGCAGCACATCCTTTCCGTCGTCACGGATACGTCTCACACGGCTGGTGAGTCACCAGGCGACCGTCTCAGATCTACAGAGATCGGCCTTGAGGTCGAAAGGGTTTGTGGGGGATGAGTAGATGGATAAATGTTTATCGTGTCTGCCTATCCTGAATCTGGTTTTAGAGCAAACTTGGGCTTATACAACAGTGTTGCAGTCAGAGCTTTGGTTGCTCAGTATGACTTCAGTATGATGTCTTACCCTGTGTAGTAAAATGGAGGAAATTTGGTGGACAGATTGACAAGTAGAAAGATCAAGCTTTTAAGTATCCGATTAGACACAAGCTTATACTTTTTTTTTTTTCCAGTTATAGATATGTCATAATTGTATGAGTTTGTAAATTTTACATACCAGTCATATTAACATGATATATATAATACTGGTCCCAGATCAGTTATTTTAGTGTCCTTGATGCTAGGGTTGAGTAGATAGATAATTGTGATCTTGTTTTAGAGCAAACTTGGTCTTCTACAACAGTGTTGCAGTAAGATCTTTGGTTGCTCAGTAGGATTTCTTACCCTGCGTAATGTATTGTTTGTCCATTTTACATATGGGTCCTTAAATCAAATGATGGTAATGTTGTATGTTAATAACACTGGTCCCAGATCAGTTCTTTAGTGTCCTTGATGCATATGCTCAACACCCCTGTGTGCCTCTCTCTAGGCCTGACCATGCATGCCTCCATCCTGGCCTACATGTTTAACCTGGTGGAGGAGGGCAAGATCAGCATTGCTCTCAACACCGTCTCAGCGGTCAACAACCAGGGCTACGTGCAGGAGTATGTGGCGAACTTGCTCAAAACAGCCTTCCCCCATCTGCAGGAGTAAGTTGGACAAGAAACGAAATAGTCAACAAAACCACAACTAGACAAAAGTGTCAATGGTCACCCATATGAAACATCCATGTAGACCTTCATTCCCCAGTAAATTACACAAACGTTATTTAAATCGATATGTTTGACTGCGATGACCGTAGTTCCATAAGTATTAGCGTAATGTCACAGTTGCAGCTGTCATTTAATGGTCGTTTCCTGACTTTCCTTGTTGGTTGTGTGCTTGTCTGCAGTGCCCAGGTGAAGATCTTTGTCACTGGACTCTTCAGCCTCAATCAGGACATTCCTGCGTTCAAAGAGCATTTGAGGGACTTCCTCGTACAGATCAAGGTCAGTGACCCACTGCTGTTCACCAAAATAAGTCATGTAAAGTGTCTCTAAAGTTGTCTCTTAGAAGTTTTTCTTCAAATGAGGTGACTTAAAGGTGCTCTAAACAGTGCCATGCGTTTTTTAGGCTAAAACATTTTGTCACTTACTGCAAGCATCACCTAACCAACCACTAGCTGTCTGTGTCCTGAATACACTGTAAAAAAATGCGATCTCTGTGGACAGCCCAGGCTCCAAAAACGGCAACAAAAACAACCTGGGCATACCTAGCCCATAAAAACATAACAAACTGTTCCAGCAAATCACAGAAGAAATACGCGTTTAGGAGAGTTTCAATTGCACGGGAGCAGCACAGGAGGGAGGGGGAGGAAGTAGCGGGCTAGCTCTCTGTTTTGTTTGAAAGTCAACAGAAGTGACGTTACCCAGCATTTTGTTTTTTATTTATCTGTTTGAAAATAATGCTTGAATACAGTTTGAAAGCCTAAGGGGCAAAATGACCCCTTCAGCAGTTGTAGTTGTCATGGAAGTGTTGGTGCTTTCTAGTGTTAGAAGAAGGGTGGTCTGCACACTTCAATTGCTCCAAGAATATAAACTTTATTACTTTTAAAAACATTGCAACGTTTCGATCACCCTGGATCTTTTGACAGGCATGCTTTCTAGTGTCGAACAGAAAAAGCTTATGTCTCCACTCCTCTGTCGGTCTTGTTCCAGGAGTTTGCCGGCGAGGACACGAGCGACCTGTTCCTGGAGGAGCGGGAGACGTCGCTGAGGCAGGCCCAGGAGGAGAAGCACAAACTGCAAATGTCCGTGCCGGGCATTCTCAACCCCCACGAGCTGCCCGAGGAGATGTGCGACTGAGCATCCTGCCGAGGCTACGCCAAATATTAGAAGAAAACACCGAAGCAACACAGCATGAACGAGAGCGAGAGAGTGAGAGAGTAAAGAGGAAGACAAGACGGCGTGTGAACGAGTCACCTGTACAGATTTTGATTTATTTGTTTAGGGTTTTGTTGTTGTTGTTTGTTTTTTTGTTTTGATTTTTCAGGAAAAAAGGTTGATACACACAAAAAAAAAAAAAAAAAATCAAAAGGAAGAAAACAAAAAAACTGTTTGGGGGTCGTGGAAACTCCCCTTGATCAAAACTGTGTGTGTGTGTGTGTGCGCGTGGTTTGTGTGTCGTGTGTGTGTGTGCGTGCTAAAATGAGATTGATCATAGGAGGAACAGATGGATGAAGTGGTGATGTGGAGTCTCTCCACTGTTTTGTCGTCGACCAAAATCAATGCCAATCTATAAACGAGAGAAGCGTTACATTGCACCATCCTTAACCCCCCCCCCCCTTTCCCGTCCTCCCTTGTCCCTCTGTAGCGTTTCCCCACTGTCCCCGAAATCACATTTTTACACACGACTGCATTTTATACAAATAAATTAGTGTGTTGTCTGTCTGATATCCATCTTGACTTGTGTTGAATTGATATATATTAACATACGGTATATATATATAATTATTACCACACGTATATTTTTTTCCACTCTCTTTGAAGAGATATGCATGAAGTTGAAAAACAAAATTCACTCACTGTTCTTTGCCCCCCCCCCCTCCCCCCCTGTGTGCCCCAACCACCCCCCATCCCAAACAAGAACCTTTGTTTGTTTGTTTGTTTGTTTGTTTGTTTGTTTGTTTGTTTGTTTGTTTGTTTGTTTGTTTGTTTGTTTATATGTAATATACATTTACACAGGTTCTATGTAGGAGTAAGAGAGAGTGCCTGGGAGATGGTTCACAAAATGTGCTTGTTTGAAGTCTTTCTGTTTTGTTAGAATTTCTTTTGTTTTTGTTTTGTTTTCTCTTCTCTGTATCTGAGGGGTGGAACTTGCCGGACCAGTCAATGGGTCTACCCCCACCCCCACCCCCCTCCAATGGCAGAAAAATGTGAATGGTGGAGTATTTCTGAAATGAAAGAGGCTGCTTTTTTATGTTTTTCTTTTCGGATTTGTTTTTTTTTTTTTTTCTTTCTTTTTTTTAATGGGCAGCACAGGGTGAAGGTGACCTTGTGGCTGCTGCTGTTGTGGAAAGGGATATGGTCGAGAAACGGCAGCACCACGCAGAAAGGAGGCAGGAGAGTTAATGTGCATATCGTTCCTGTTTGTAAAGTCTTTAGTACTATGGGAGCATAAAGTTCGTTATTTTTACAAACCTGACGTGTGTTGGTGTGCTTTTTTTTTTTTGCTTTTTTTTTTTTTTTTTTTTTCATCTAAAGCCCCAGATGTAGGAAAGGTGCCGTACACAGATCCGCAAGTAGAAGGAAATACGGAAGGGCTCCATTTTGCCCCTGCGCCCGGGGACACTTGTTTCACTGCCCTTGCCATCCGTCTTTCCTCCACACAGGCCTGCTCTTCAGCCTAAGGCCAGGTCCTAAATCTGCATTCCCCCACTGCTGGAAGAGTGCAGAACCGAGTCCTTTTCGACTGACTCAAGGGTTTCCCCCATGACGTCCTGTACCTTCAGAGCGCTCACTGCCTTCTGTGTTGGCTGCCCACTGCCCCACTAATCTTGAGTCTGACCCCTTGCTTGCTTTACCAGGTCCCCTTTTAAGTCTCTTGGGCTTAATGAGACTCATGAGAATGAATTTAGCCCCTATGAATCCCTCCGCCACTGCAAGACCGGAGGAGCTGTACTTGGCCAGATAAGATGTAGAGGCCCACGTAGCAGAAGCTTGGGGGAAATTCCCAGCCGTCTCCGCAGGTGTCCTCGATGCCCTCTACAGCAGTCACAGGGAACTCGTCGGCTGTGAGGAGCCAAAGAAACCAGGGCAGAAGGTTGTGCTGCCATAGCCAGGTGGAATATAAGATTTGTTGATCTACTTCAACCACTCATCGGTCTACTATCGGCCCCTCAAACACTATTGGGAGGATGGAATGATAATAGACTTGGTATAGTCCTGTGGCTGTGTCCTGGGCACACAGCGCATGATGAACATTTTGTCATCAATGCAGCAATGTGTGGGGGTGTTGTGTGCTTCCCAACAATTGTGAAATTGTGAAATATACTGTACATGTATGGAGGAGCATAGACCCTTTATTTCTCCTTTAGACTCAACCTCATCCTTTATTTCTCCTTTAGACTCAACCTCACCCTTTATTTCTCCTTTAGACTCAACCTCACCCTTTATTTCTCCTTTAGACTCAACCTCACCCTTTATTTCTCTTGCCCTTCTCGAACCCCTGTTCAATAACATCCTTGCCCACATTGTCCAGGGTTTCTAATATATCATCTTGTTTAGACATGCAACATGGTTGTTATTGTGATGTCATCCATGAACCCTCAGAGTGCGGGCTGGGCAATGCCTGACTCTAGCATGGGGCCTTGAGTTACGCCTTCCGCTGTTGTGATAGAGGTTCATGCCCATGATAAACAGGATGGGGGAGATGGTGTGCCCTCTTGGAATACCTTTCAAAGATCCTGCCAGGTGATTGTGAACTGAGTTTGAACCCTCCCAGGTGTGAATGAATGAATGAAACTTTTATTGCCCTGAGGGGAATTTGTCTCGCACTCAAAAGGGCCACACTGAATGTTAAACACACAACAATAAATAATTGTTGGTGATCATGTCTCAGGTAGCCACAGGAATGCAGTAGTGGTCCAGTCCCTGGATGACATCATGTGGAATTGACCCCACAGTGTTGGAAAGTGAGGAACATGATTACATAAAACACAAAATATGAGTATTAAATACAGTTACTATTTAAATGGGTGATATTCAGAATACAGTTGCACACATGGAACTAAACCATGTAGCCTGTATCTCTCAGGTGTCTCATTTCTCGTCCCCCCTGTTTATATTGATAGCCTAAATAACAACCCCTCAGGGAGAGTATAATGTAACGTTTATTTTGTTGTAGTGCCTATATTCAGCCAGCATGTTTTAAGCCTGTAGTCTTTTAAAACATCTGATGTAGGTTCTTTGACACAAGCACATTAACAGTGTTTCACAGCAATTATAAGCATATATTAATCAATCCACACTGTAAAGCAGGGTTGTGGGTTGCTATGGATCTTAAAACTTCACAGCTTCACATTGTTTTTTCATTCACTATTAAAAAAAATGTAATACAATGCTGATGTAATCCGAAATATTTGGAATACATTACTCACTGTGAGCAATCTATTGCAATACATTACAAAATACATTTTAGATATGGCCATTTTAGACATAGTAACCTTCCAGATTACCTTTAGGTCATCTCTCTTCTGATTAGCCTCTCAAATCAGTTGGCCTATCATTGAAGTGTGTACAAGACACCCCAAAAAGCCTGGGGTACCTCCTTTTTGTCTGGATGTGTTGATATATTGATTCGATGTCATGTACTTATACTTATTCACTTGGCTTACATTAGTATCCAAAACAACTTACATAGAAGAACCCAGAACAACTTGGGGTTAGGTGCCTTGCTCAAGGGCACAACGGAGACAGCTAGGACTTGAACCCACAACTTGCCTGGCTACTGCATGCTAACAGTTCCGTAGTTACTACACTACCATCTCTCCTGAGATTAGCCTTCTCACAAGCTCAGAAGAAGATCTTACATTCCACATTCAAGTTGTCCTGAAATGTGGGCAATTGTGTAGGAACCCTCTTCCTTTAGAAAGCATCCCTATGTCAACCTTGATGGAACTATGCCTTTGGCCCAGATCTTTGTCATTATCTTCCACAACCTCCAGAGTTTGGGGCATTTTTGTATACCTTCTACAGCATACCGTTTTTGGACCTGGGGCAGCTAAAGCTTGGGGTTTCCGGATGATGTCCTGAATTTCCTGCCATGGAGGCTCCTTCACGTTCAGCTCAGTTGCTGGTTTTCCGGCCTGGCATTAGACTCCTTCAGGCGTCGCTGTATGCATCCTGCAGCAATGCCTCTACACCTCTGGCTTTGAGGTGGATAGTGGACCATTTGTTGCTTGAGAAGAGTCCCGGAGAGGCTGTGTGGGTCGTCATCAAATTGCATTCACGCCGTGTTGTTTTGATCCTCTCTTTCTGTGACAAATGGATTGGGGTAACTTGTCAGACGCTGGGGCAGCTCAAGTGTAGAGAGTCTTCAGCGCTGTGGGGTGGGTGTTGGTTGGAGCTCTCTTTAGCCTCACCGGATACTGCATCTGTGCGCTGTACTTGGATCAAATACAGCACATCTGTGTGCTGTACTTCCACAAACAGACCTGCTTTGATGTATCTTGAGCCCTTGTTTTTGCAGACTCTGCCAAAATTATACCTCGTCATGAATTGCTCTCCAGTCAGCTTTGCTTGTTTCATCTGTCTCGGTCGTATTTCCTGTCCTTGGCTGTAGTCAGAATATCCTTCCCCTCGAGGCTCTCATCCTCTCCCCTTCTCGGGAGACTCTCGGGAGACTTTGGGTATTGCTCTTGATGTTTGTTCACACCTTGAGTGGTGTCCTCTTATGAGTGCTTACAGCATTGCTAGCCTTGTGCGTCTGCCCTGCGCCAGTCTTTCCTGGAGGTCTTTCCAACGTCACCGACCTTTCTTGGTTGCCATGCAGTCTTTCTTAACTTAAACCAGTCTTTGGTAAACCAGTGAATCCTCCCGCCTTCTCCATATCCAGCAGGAGGCATGTTCTACCTCCTCTCCCATCTTAAGACCGGCCTGTTTCTCGCTCCTCTCAGGCCCAGAGCAGACAACAACTGGCAGGTTGATTTGGCAGGCGATTTCCACAGGGAACAGTAATCATGCAGCCGATTTCCACAGGGACTTCTGCAGCCGATTTCCACAGGGAACAGTAATCATGCCTGCCATTCCTTGTCCTTGCAATCCTGAACTAGGGACTGGTACTTCAAGGCCTTCCTTTCATGGGCCTCATCACATTCCTCCTCCCATGGCACCATCAGCTCGACCAGGATTATTTTCCTATTCTTGGCTGACCACAATACTATGTCTGGGCATAGAGTTGTATACCTCTGGGAACTGCAGCCTCTTTCCCACGCATTTTGCAGAACATTGGGCTTTGTTCTTTTGGTTGAAGAAAGGCCTGGCTCCAGGGGCGTCACTACACCCATTTTACTGGGGCACGTGCCCCAGTATTGAACTGCTGTGCCCCAGTTAAGGTTGTTAACTAGCTCCTGTTGCCTGTTTGACAGCAGATTATTATTATTAGTATTATTATTATCATTAGACTGGACTGTGTCCCAAGAGAGTTTTGGTCTAATGACACCCCTGCCTGGCTCCCTCCTTGATGAAGTCTTCTTCAAATCTGTACTGACAATTTGGGAGTAAGAGAGAGTGCCTGGGTGCCCCCTGAGAGAGTGCCTGTATCTCTCCCCCTCAAGCCTGCAGCAAGAGACAGAAGCACTTTCATCACTAAGATAATGTAGTTGTATGCATGTGTCCTTGCATTACAATCCATTTTATTATGTACAAACACAGAGCTGTTCACCAGTGTGGTCCATTATGTCGGCATTTTAAATGGCCATGCTATTCGGCTAAGTGCTTGCAAAAGCTGAAAATGCTAGGGAATACTTCATTACTGCATGGTCGATGCCAATGTTAATCACAAAGATGCCTGCTTCTGTTGCCTGAGTGTACAATACTGAACGAAAACAAAAGATACAGATACAAAAGATACAGCAGCTGCTCAGTAATCCGTTTGTAATCTTAGTGCAGTGACAAGATGGAGACTATATAGGCTATTGTAGGCTATCCATATGCTGCAAGAAATGTCATGTAAACCTTTTAATTCACACATGAAAACAAAAGAGATGAAATATGATTTGATCCAATTGGATGCAATCTGCACAGTACATTATTATTATTATTATTTGCAATTTTATAACAATATAATATTTTATGATAATCTGAATTCCCCCTTCTATAAGAAATTATACAATAATTATGATTATTATGATTCCAAAATCATTTTTTGCAGCATGAGCATTACTCCACCTGCTTTTTATGTGATTGTGTGATTTTATTGTTTAACATTTAGTAATAAGATCAAGACGCATGAATCAATGCAAACATGGAAAATAGCATAGCCTATAATATGCCTATTTTTGTGGCATATTGATGCACGACATGCCCATAAATGATTGTTCCCTGCGCTATTCTCCTGTTAAACCAGAAGATAGAGCTTACACTGTCAGAAGCATAGGTCAGTGTTGAATTGGACAACATAGCCTACACACAATACAAACTTCTGATATAGATAGGCTATATCTTTTTATAGACGAGTTAGTCATAGAATAGCCAATAGTAGCCAACAACAAAGATGCGTTGACTGCATAGACACCACAGCTCAAAACCAAAGCAGACTAAACTGAAGAGTAGCCTACATGGTAGACGTGTTTGTATCTCTGGTTGTCCACAGAGGGAGTGACATAAGGGAGTGACCGCGAGATTGCCGAAAATCGTCGAGTGATGCGAAAGAGACACACGGAAAGAGACGAAGCTTTACTCAATGTTGCCCCCCCTATTCAATATGGCTGTCGTATCTGCTCTTTTCAGTAACGCTCCGATTGGAGATTGACTCGACTCTGCATGACTTGGTGCCTCTCTGTATTGCTTGTTTCATCGTGATTTTTGTTAATAAGTTGTTGTGCATCTCCAAACAACCCTTATTTCGTTTCTTAACCAGCCTCATCTTAGGCATTGCGTTGGGCCTTTACCCCTAAACAGCCAGCTGCCAACAGTCCGAATTAATCAACAATTTCCAATGGTTTGAGTAACGTTACACTTTTCGCTCTTTCTTCTTAATGAACAATGTGTGAAAACTGCGCCGAGCTGGTGGAGGTTTTAAATGAAAGTAAGTGAAGTATTTCTCTAATTTTACAAACCTTGACTGAGTTCACTGTGGTTATGTGAAGCTAGTTAGCTAGTAATAGCAGGGCTAGCTGTCCAGTGCTTGCTACCTAGCCATGATGCTGGTATGCTCCTAAGTAAGCTGCTTGCTAACTAGCACCAGTCTTACTTTGTTTAGATATTATTATTTTGTAGTCATGCGTTTACTGCTTGTTGGTAGGGTGGTAATACTACAGCATGTGTGGATACGGCATTTCCCCGGCCTCAGTTCCCTGACAATCTTGAAGGCCTCATATTTCAGTTTGCCAAATTATGAACTGCAGTTCTCACCGGCTAAAACTCAGCAAGTTGACAGTATTTGTTGCTAGCAATGCAGCGGGCTAGCTACTGGTACAGCCTTTATATAGATAGTGTGTACAAATGAGACATTTGTAACTTGCACAATATTCTTCTAACATTGCCTTTGGGAAATTGGCTGATGCATTGGGTGTATTTTGTTACATTATTTTTCAGTTCGACCAGACTGAGGTTGAGTGGCAGACCTTGGTAACTAGATGCTTTTGCAAGCTAGTTGAATTGTTTGGACCTTGTTTGACACTATGCTCAATCCGTGCAATAGCTAACAAGGCTATGAAGTTTGTGTGTCTAGCTGGACATCAGTGGTTAGAGTTTTGACATTGTGCTTTGCAAAATTCTCCCGAAGTTAAAATGGCTATCGACAGCTAGCTGGGTGATTCACAGATAGTTATACATACTATCTGTTGTAATCAATCGATATTGTCTTCCTTGTCAGTGTTACACATTCACATCTTGTGATTCTGCTTTTTATAGTTTAACATAGAACGTTAGCTATTAAGTCAATATTAATATGGAGCTAACGTAGCTAGGTTATGTTACTTGCTAATAACTTTGGCTAGGTGGCTAGCTGGCTACACCTGTTAATACTGTCCACGAGGTAGCTGTCGCAAGTCGACAATCAAAATGTTATTCGATGCTATTTGATATCCTAAATGTAACCCGGGTCGTTGAATGGATGTTGCCTAATGGTTGATTTAGTATGCGCTCACGTTAGGTACTCTCTAACCACCATAGCTGAGTTAGCTGTCTCGCTGAAGTAACGTTAGCAATAAATGTTGGACGTGTTACTTTAGCTGGAGAGATGGTTTCAAGCTGTCCAGTTGCACTCACGCTAACCTTGCTGTCAATTGTTAAACACTAATGCACGTAGACATTTTGTGTCATACTATCTCAAGTACCTGTGCTTAATTTACGTTTTCTAGTTTGATTACAAATGCAGTGTGGATCATTGAACATTGTCCAGTGCATTATCCTTCACCGCCAGATTGTCAGATATGGACAGCTAATACTTTGAAGAAAACGAGGCCATGTTTTTTTTTTTATCCCTATGCATTCTGTTAGCGTCTCGATGTATTGATCTGATTTGCATTGCCATTGTTTTGCCTTTGTCTTATCAAAACGCTTTTTTTGTTTTGTGTGAGTAAGGTAACGTTATGCGAGTGCCAAGATCAGATGCTTGTCGTCTTGTTGTTTATGCATTTAAGATATTCACGATCATCACGTTAAAGCTTTGTGTAAGTGTTGAGTAGGCTAACTTACAACAAATACATCTATTCGGTTTTCTCAATGTATGTCCTATTTGTCAAATAATGTACGATGTCGCTGTTTGTAACGTTAGTTTAGTAGCGAGGTTGGTCACTAACCATGCTAGTGAGCTTAAGGGTAGGTGACCTGTTTTTTCCCCTGTTAGCTTGGTAGCTAACTCTTGCTGTGTTGGAACAACTGACAGTAGCCTATCACCCTCCGCAGACATGCCAGGAAGACACTGAAAGTTAATATTGCCTTCTCTAGCGCAACGACGAGCTAAATCGGTCGAAATGCCAGTAAAACTGAATAAAGTCAGTGGTTGTCAAATATCATATTGTCATAGATTTTCATCGTTTTGTAGAGTTGTGTGTCATAAGTTAAAGCAAAAAGCTGCAAAATGTGAATTTTAAGCCTCGAATTGGGTCTAGAAACAAATCAAATGTCAATACCGTGGCATGCCCTTAAGGGTATGGCAATATTGTTGTTGCATACCCCTCAACAAATGGGTAGCTGTGTCCCTGCTTATTAGTGTGTGGACTGTTGTCCAAGTCTGTTGTCAGAGGGGGCCCTGTTTGGAGTGGCAGTCCCAGGTGTTTCTTCCTCATTTGACCTTTGACCTAGGATCAGAGATGGATTGTGTATGTGTTATCTCACCCATATATTTAGGGTCCTCTGTGTAGATGCTTAAGAATGATGTCCTAACCCCTCTCAAAGTCTACTTTCACACTGAAAAGTTACACTGTGTGTGTGTGTGTGTGTGTGTGTGTGAGAGAGTGAGAGAGAGAGACTTCAGAGACCATGCAAATCAATAGCCCACCACTGTCATATAGACTAGCCTAGAATGTAGATATTCCCGATAAATTCTTATGAAAGTGAATATATGAAAATAAAATTTTTCTTTCATATTTCTGAAGTTCTAAAGTTTATTTTGACACTTTTGTGTTTGAGATGGCATGACTGAGACTTGGGTGTGGAAACAATGGGCTTGCTTTGCGATATCCCGCTCCTCTTATCCGCCTCAGAGAGTTTGTTTTTGGTTCAGCCTGAACACAATGGTTGAGGGGTGTCCTACAATAGGCAGGACTTTGTGTGCGTTTGAGCTGCGGTCTTGGATCCAAAAGAGGAGGGGAGGAAAGGAAAATAAGAAAGGAGGAATAAAAAAAGAAACATTTTTTTTCTTCTTTTTTTTTTGTAAGACAAAACAAGGTCCGGATTGGCCAGCTGCTCAAGCTGAACTTTGGACCTTGAGATTTTAATACAGCAATTTTCTTTCTGTTGCCCTGGCGAAAGAAAGAAAAGCCATTTTTGACACTCATTCCACCCTCTTCACACACACGCACACACACACGCGCGCGCACACACACACACACACACTGCTTTGAGTCAGCCGTTTTGTTTCAAAAATAAATAGCTTTAATTATGCATGAAGCAGACATCGTCAGATTACTCCCTGCGCTGCCTGCTTGTCTGGAAGTCAGGGAGTTCCTGACTGATCAGTGTAAATCAGTACACTGGGATGGGGAGTACTCTGGAGCATGAAAACACACACACACTAGGGGTGGGCGATATGGACAACAAATAATATCTCTATTTTTTGTGATTTTGATGATAACGATAATTAGTCGATATCCTTTAAAAAAATGTTTTTGTTAAAGTCTGAGTTACTTTACAGCTCATTATTTATGAATAGCATCATTACAATAATAACCAATAACCTAACCTGTGACTTTTTAACCAAAAAGGATTCACTGTAAAACTAAGCAGACCAACAGAGTACATCTCAGTTATTTCCTTCGATGTTTTGTTTAAGAGCAATCATGTAGGCTAGCATTCCAAGTTACAGAATAGAAACTAATGCGTTAGCTGAGAAATCCCATTGAGATGCTAACGGTTAGCATAATCAGTAAACGTAGATATTTAAAGCGAACTTCAGTCCATTTACAAAAGAGTAACATGAGAATAGTTCTTTGTTTACAACTGACCATTAAAATACTCAAAGGCTAATGTTTTCTCTCCATATAATACCGTGTAGGAAAAAACGTGACTGTCTCATCAATGCTACTTGAACAGAAGTAGCGCATAAAATCCCAAGTAGGCTACTCTCGCTGCACAAAATAAACATTAGGCGTGCGTGTGACAACGTTGTGACCCACTAGTGATCACGTGCAGCTCTGCTGCAGCCAGGGGCTTCTCCCGCATACACCTCCTGTGAATGTATGAGTCTTCAATGCGTGATTTCGAGTGTTTTTTCCCCCATAAGTAATTTAAATACTCGATAATGTCAATTTGCACATCGTTAAAACAACAATCACGATATTATCGCAGACGATATATATCGCCCACCCCTAACACACACACACACACACACACAGACACATTCACACGGCTGATAACCTTTACTTGGGCACTTGAGCTTCTTTTGAGGCCTCAGCTGTCAGCCACAAATGCCCAACTGAGCTGAAACGTGTGTGTGTGTGTGTGTTTGAGAGTGGGCAAGATTGAACTTTGATAGAGAGCGAGTGAGGACTCCGTGCGAGTGATAGAGTGAATATGTGTGTGTGTAAACGAAGAGTCATTGTGTGTGTGTGTGTGTGTGTGAGTGTCTCTTTTGTGTGTAGGGGTGGGCACACAGAGGGTATCCGCTTACAGCCATACCGGGACACATGGCTTCCTGTACCAGCCTCACTCGCAGGCTTTATTGACAAATTCCCGAGAGAGTCTACTGTACGCAGTCTCAGGGGAAAATCACGGCACACTCAGAGCCTTCTGATCGTCTCTGGGCGTAGTAGAGTGCAAGTTTCGCTGGCTCTCAGCGGACCCTGTCTGGATTCCCCCGTAACGTTAGCAACGATTATGACTTCACAGAATTCTGTGGACCTTGACAACTACTAGAGCCATCCCTCGCTCACCACAGTGACACGCCTAGCTGGTTTTGAAAAAAAAAAAAAATGCGCTTGCAGGTTGGGAGAAACATTTTGAGAGATAAACAAGGACTGAGGCTGTGGTGTGTGAGAGACTTTGAGGTTCTTCATAGAATCTTCTAGTAGAGTTGTCTTTGTATATGGAGCCATTTTAAGGGTCGGCAATGCACCACTCGGCACAATAAAAAGACTTGTTGTTGAGTTCTTGGTTTGACAGCATTGGTGTCTGGGGAGAGGAGGGGTTTTCCTCAGATGTGTCGATCCTTGTTGTTGTTGTTCTCCCGAGCATATCAAAAACTTCAGTGCTTCATTTCACCTGTAATTATATATCACAACATACTCCTGTGTAGCTGAGCAGGTGGAGGGAGTTGGACATTTTATATCTCCCCTTACGGATATACAGCTTTTGGCAAATTGTCACGTATGAATGTGAAATTATCATATATCTGTTTTTTATATATATATATATATATATATATATATATATATATATATATATATATATATATATATATATATATATATATATATATATATACTTATAACTGCTAGTATACTAGTACTATGTGCTTTTAAGAACATCAGCATATGAAGTCCGGTCATGAGCTTCATGTTTTGCTTGATGTCATCTCTTGATCCCCATTCCCATTGTCCTCCTTATGTATGCTAAGTAGGTATGCTAGGTATGCTAAGGCTACTGAATACATTAGTTGGGCTAGTAGTTAGCATGTGCTTTCCTCTGTGAATCGACTGGCATAATTAGCATTGTTGGCACTTCGCTCTCACTTTGTTACTGAGCAGCTGACTTAAACAGGAACACACTTCCAGCTGCTTTTTGCATTTCGGGGTGTTCCACAAGCATTTCACCAGCTCAGCCCCCCCCCGCCCCCCACCCGGGCACCCCCTGACAAAACCAGCAGCAGCACATGCTACTCAGATGCAATGAGTGTGAATCTCTTCCTGCCTCCTCAGTGATTTTTTTTTTTATTTTATTTTATTTTTTTTCCTTTTCTTTTTTTTTTTAATTCTTGCTTTGAGATGGGTGATAACACCTTTAAAAGATGGCGCAATAGACCTACATTCCTGTTCCATTCGTCACAATGATTAGAGGGGTAGCACATGGTGTCTTAACACACAGTGAGGCCTACGTTGTAATTAAGTGGTGAGAGGTGGGATGTGTTTTTGTTGTTGACGTTGTTGTTTTAAATCCTTGTTTGTGCGATGGAGTTAAAATGCTGGAGGGTGTCAAGAGTTGTTGTGTTGCTGTATGATTGACGGTTGTCATATTTATTCAGTCATCACTTTTTGTTTTTGTCTTGTTTAACAAGCAGCAAGAATCAGCTTGTTTGCCAATGGCTATCCTCAAGCAGGTGTGTGTGTGTGTGTGTGTGTGTGTGTGTGTGTGTGTGTGTGTGTGTGTGTCAGTCAGTGTGTGTGTGTCAGTCAGTGTGTGTGTGTCAGTCACGCGCGTGCGTGCGCGCGGTATTTGTCAACATAAATTTGTTTGTGTGTGTGTGACTGTAAAAGATGTCCACAATACACACACCCTTCTCTGGTACAAAGCAGAATTGGGAGAAAATATGTCTCCTTGGTTTTATTATGTAGTTTTGTTCTCATCATTTAGTCTTTTTGGTTTTAAATCTAGTCCCTCACTTACCCAGCCTGATTCAGGCATTTGTTTGTAAGAATGTGGGGAAATTTACAAACATCCTGCATTTCCTGGAGAGGGTGACTGGACCGCAGAGTCTGAAAGTATTTGTGTCATATTGTGGCAGCATCTGTGTGTTTCAGGTTTATGTATGTTTGGCTAAAAATGTGTCCGCCTAATGTAATGTAATATAATGTAATGTTTACATTTGGAGACATGCTAGTGCTCCGTATCTGTGACAACTTGTAGTTTTTTTTGTAGCAGTGTCTCAGCCTGGCCTGATCTCCCTCGACAGGGAGATGGTACTTTTTAGGGACTTCCTGGTTAAATAAAAGGTTAACTGAACATAAAGAACTACAAATGCTAATGTCTTGTTTGTCTCTCCTCTCCCAGTCTCGGATGCAGATAGCACTGATGGCCTACAGCTGAAGAAGGAGCATGCCTTAAGAGTCTTCAACTACATAAGCTCATGGACACAGAGGTCAGTGCACCCACAGTTCACTTCCGGGTCACCGGGACATCACTTCCTGGTCTCAAACGTTCTCATTCCTTTCACTTTTTGGTAATGGTGCTTGATTTGGTGTGGCCTAGTCTGTTAGATGCACTATATGGACGTGTATTGTAGGGACACCAAGCTTTACATTATACCGAGAGGAACTTTTATGACAACCCATTCTACATCTACAGGCATAGGATAGTTAAAACAGCTTCTGCTGTTCTGTGTAGGCTTTCCGCAAGATTCTGAAGTGTGACTGGAATTTAGTGCTGGGCGGTATACCGGTTCTCACCGTATACCGGTGTATATTTTCGTTATGATATGAATTTTTAATATACCGCCATACCAGTGTATTTGATTACACAACGTTTGGAACGCTGCGCCGCGCGACAGTGTTTCAGACAGGACTTTCTTCACACGCACGGTGCCAATGCGAGGTATAGTGAGGGTAAACACAAAACACCTTAAGTTTTTCCCCTGAAGTATGACCCTTAAGGCTTAATTTCTCCTTAGGTAGGGGGTTTATTTAAGGGTGTTGCACAGTATACCTTAAATTGTTTCTTTAGTTAAGGAAAAACGTTAAGGGATACTGCATTGAAAGGGATTTACCGTCACGAAAAAAATTCTATTGAGATTGTTTAACAGCTGTAACTAGCTGGCTAGTAGATGATGTCGTTAGTTAGCAACCCACCGAACACAGTGAAGTTTAATGTTCTTATCATTCATCTCAGCTTAAGAATATTCGCTGAAATTATCCAGGTAGCAAGTAAAGCATGTTGTAGACATGCACTGAGCAATACTAGCTGGCTAGTTAGAAATGATCCTGACTTTCATCAGTGAACCAAAAATAACTTTTTTGTTAATGTTTTGCCTAGCGAACCGAAGCTCATGGCAGGCTAACAAGACATCCACATCCACATGAAGTTAACGTTAGCCTACCACTAACGTCATGTAAACCACACAATAACAATAAGGCCTGTTTCTGATAGGCCTATTTGAAAGAGTAAGCATATTAGCACTAATTATTTTAAATTGTATAATTTTCAAAAAAGTATAATTATTGCAAGTTGAACTACTTTTTGTATTGGTTTTATACAAGATGTTTGTGAAATTTGCACAGTAAAAGTTCTGTATTTTGACTGCAATTGTCTTTGCATTCTGATTAGATTCTTCATTAGAATCATGAGTGGGTCTTTGTAAACAGCATCATTTTCTGGGGCCATGCAAAACTGCATTACCACTAGTCAGTGTGGAGTTATTCTACATTAACAGTAAAATAGACCATCCTTACTCAATGTACTGCAGCAATTCCTCTCCTAACTTGTTATAAATAAATAAACTTGTGAAAAATACTGTGATATACATTTTTGGTCATACCGCCCAGCACTACTGGAATTGTTTTTACTCGTTTATCCAGAAGAGTATTTGTGAGGTCAGGCACTGATGCTGAATGCACTCTCCGTTAGTCCATCCCAAAGGAGTTTGATGGGGTTGTTGTTAGGGTTTTTTAGTTTAGTTTAGTTTAGTTTAGTTTATTCGTTTTGTTTGACAGGGACCATGCATAGAATAGCTTCTATACCAGGGTTAGCTAAATAGCTAATTTGCACCTGTAGTCCCTGGGCAGGATGTTCAAGCACAGTAAAAACATAAACAAACACAGACATGAAAAGACAACAAGATAAACATTACAAATAGAAGAAAAACTAAGTGAAAAACAAAGATCAATGATCACAAGCTTGATTGTCCTTCAGCCATGTCTTCAAAGACTTTTTAAAACGTTTAAAACTTAGAGTCTCTGATATGGAGTGGGATTGAGTTCCATTTTCTAATTGCTTGATATGAAAATGCTAATTGGCCAAAAGTGGTCTTTTTGAATGTAGTGTAACTGTGCCTGCTTAGTGAAACCCTTCCACACCAAACTCTTTATGGACCTTCCTTTGTGTACCCAGTACCGTGCTTGAATTCCCGGAGGTCTTCAGAATGACCCATTCTTTCACAAATGTGTGTGAATGCAGACTGCATGACTAAATGCTTGATTTTTATACTCTCTGGCAATGGGTCTGATTGCAACACATGTATTCAGTAATTAAGTGATTTGCTCAAATACTTTAAATTGAGATGTTGTCGGTTTTAATAGAAAGTTGTGTGATCACTGCAATGGCTAATGCAGTGCTGTGAGACAGAGGCACTGACTTCATTCATTGATAAATGGCAATTATGTGATAATGTGATTTGTTCTAATGTTCATTTGTTGTCATGGAGCATCTAAATTCTGTTCCACTGTTGATCTTTTGCAATATCCACTTATTCATTACATAGGTAATACCATAATGAAATGAGTTAATGTTCCCAAACACATAGTTTGTGATGCTTATTTTTGTGGAAATGACTGTTAAAGTTAAAGTCAAATTAGTGTATTGTAGCTTGGGATACGGATTAGCCATTTGGGTGTTGGCAACTCAAATTCTACTGGAGGCATACTAAATGGTACACGTTTGTATCGTGTACCATGAACAAGTTTAAAGAAAAAAGTGACAAAAAAACCCAAAAGACTTTTTTTCTTTATATCTCCAAAGCTATTCCAGTGTTTAACTTAATGTTTGAACTTATGGACCTCTGTTTTAGTTATGATGGGATAGGCTATAATCCCTGAAGCACATTGTGGCACCTTTCTCGTCTATTCTAGTAAGACACCCTCTGTCCTTCATTAATCCAAATGTGTGAGTGTAACATTAAACCTGCCACTAGCTCTGTCTACTGCGAGTTGCTGGCATCAAACAAACCAGCCTGCAGCTCATTGGCTGAGAGAGATGGCAGCAGCTCCCTCTCTTTGTTGCCATGGGACCCTGCGTTGCCATGGTGCAACCTGTGGAATGATTTTTTTTCCCCCCTTTCTTTCTTTCTTTTTTCAATAAAGCTGCAGAAAAAAAGGTTGACCTCTTGGAACAGCCCTTGACCTCTGCCTGTTGTTCTAGGGTGAATCTAAAATGCAGTCAAGCAAGAACACAGACCTGAATCTAAATGTATTCTTTGTTCTTTCTCTCTCTCTCTCTCTCTCTATGTTCTCTCTCTCTCTATGTTCTCTCTCTCTCTTATGTTCTCTTCATCTTTGAAGAGAAGTGTCTGTAACAGAAAACAAACTAGTGTTAGGCACATTTTTTTGGATTTGTTTCAAATCCATTGTGCAATGCAGTTATTTAACATATTCAGCTTTTTTCCTGTTTTCTTCTATATTTACACAAACATCTTGATGTATCGTAGATTAATCTTTTGCAATGTACTGCTGAATCGTGATAGTCATTTTTTCGTGGGGAAAAGTATTGAGACTATATTGATTTGTGGCTTACTCTGTGATTCCCTGCCCTACTAGCACGCCTCTGCCAGTGCCAGTCCGATTGCTACTTTTTAGTCAAAGCTCGTTAAACGTGTCCGTGGTAACTGCCTCTTTGTCTGATTGGCTCTCTCTATCTTTACTTCCCTCCTTCCCAATCTGCTCAGGCAATGTCTGTGCTGCTTCAAGGAGTACAAACACCTGGAGGTGTTCAACCAGCTGGTCTACGCCCTCATCAACCTGGTCATCGCCCAGGTGACCAGCCTACGGGACCGCCTCTGCACTGGCAGCGGCGTCAGAGGAGACGGCGGCGGCAGCAACATCACCGGCGGTAACCCTGGCGGAGACGGGGCGGAGTCAGACTGGGGAGGCGGGGCTTGTAACCAACCCCGCCCCCAGGCCTCGCCCATCGAGGACGAGCCGCTGAACGTGGAGAGGGACTCGGCGGAGGAGGACGGCGGCGGATCGGAACCGCTCGGAAAGAACCAGAACCAGGAGCCGCAGGGGAGGTCGGAGAACCCCAGGCTCGGCGAGGGGTCGGTGGGGAGTGGCGGTGCGGAGAACCAGGACCCCTTTGGATCCTGGACCACGGAGGACCGGGAGAAGCTGCTGCTGTGTGTCGCCAAGATATTTCAGATCCAGTTCCCCCTCTACACCGCCTACAAACACAACACACACCCCACTATAGAGGTATGTTGGAGATAGAGGCAACGCCTGGAATGCATTCATTTACGAGATGTGAGAGTGAGATGTTAGTCAACACTTCAGATACTCCTCATGATGAATAATTGTACCATGAGATGATTTAAAATACAAGTTTTGAATCCTGTGGCGGTTAAAGTGGAGCCCCATAATGCGTTTCATGATAAATGTTTGTAACCTCCACACACACAGAGGGTTATCGTGGAACAAAGTACTTACAAGAGTACGTCTAGTGAGGTTCCCCCTTAGCTGTGCAGCGCTTTGAGTGACGAGAAAAGCGCTATGTAAATGTAATGTGTTGTAACAGTATTACAATGATGATATTATCTTATTGTGACAACAAAACTTCCATTTCATGATGAACGTTTGTAACCACAACGCACATAGAGGGTTATTGTAGAACGAATTACTAACAAGAGTCCGTTATAACAGTATTATAATGATGATATTATCATGACAGCAAAACTTTTACCCACAGTGCCTTCTGCTTCCCAATGCCAAATCTTAGAGATCTTAGAGCATAAACTACTGCGCCCCCCCTGCACACTAATACAATAAGTCCTGCTGCTTCAGCTCAGCTCCAGTCATGTCACGTGATCCGTTATGATTGACACCTGTCATCACTCTTCTCTCCTCTCTCTGCAGGACATTTCAGCTCAAGAAAGCAATATCCTGGGCTCCTTCTGCGACATGAACGTAAGTCTCTCACCACTCACTCAGCAGGCGATTCTTATCCTGTTGTGTGTGTGTGTGTGTTTGTGTGTGTGAGATCAACTTGCTATTGGTTTTTAAAAACCTGGCGTGATCAATTACCCTGGAAAGTGATCTGTATTGTCCTGGAATATTTTAATTACATTTTAGCCCCTCCTCATTTTAGATTGCCTACTATGTGAATGCATATTTGGGGTGATACAACTGTCTCTGTCTAGTAGTGGCTGTATTGCTTGTAAATGCATGGATGATAAAAGTCGAAGGATGCAAGTGGGAAAGCAAAGGACTGTTTCATAGTTGCTGTTGCATAGCTGTTTCAAGTTCTCTCTGAAAGGGGCAACAGAATGTCCCCAGCTGTGTGGAATCCTAGTGTGGGGCTGAATCAACGTGGGGTAGCTGATTGCCGTGGGAACCTTCAGTTGCTAGAGCTCCCTCTGGGGTTCGCCACACAAGGCCCAGTGGCCTCATTGGAATCAAATAAGATTGGGCGCGGATGGGAATGGGTCCGGGGTATTCTGATTGGATGTCAGCAAAGCCAACTACTGTACCGACAATGCTATAGTCACCATGGGGCGTGTCCTATTGCTGAACTGCTAATTTTATCGCAATGGAATTCCGTGTCAGTTGTCATGTTGTTTTATTTACCCCGATCCATATCTCAAAACATGGTGTCTGGGTCATGGGCCTGGAGAGTCTTTGAAAAGTCCTTGAATTTGTCGTTGAAAATAATAAAAAATATTAAAATGATCATATTGACCCTACTTAAGGCCCTTACACACCAAGTCGAAATTTTCAGACTAAATATTCACACGAAATCACGCTGGTAAATAAATACAAGTGTTCTTATTAATCTGCACTCAACAGGGACAGAATTTGTCACAAATCTATTTTCGCATCGCAACGAATTTCATTCTTGGCGTGTGAAGACTAATAAGAACATCTGGCAAGGCATCTTCTCATGTGTCAAAGAGCGTGCTCATTGGGTTATCTGTAGTAGATAGGGAACAGGTGTGTGTGTGTGTGTGTGTGTGTGTGTGTTTGTGTGTGTAGAGTATCTGTTGCACAATCCAGACGGTGTCTTGCAAACCAGAAATGACCCACTGCATCTGATTCAACAGAGTGGCATTGAGTAAACTCAACTGGTGTGTTACATTATGTATATTTCTATATTTATTTTATAATATATCTATAGATTCTTTCAACAATAAAAACAAAAATAATGCTTGAACATTCTATTTGGTTCCCAATCTACTTCCTCTGCATTAAGATAATATATGGAATGTTAAAAAGGAAGTCTCGTGGGGCCAACTATGATGCTGAGAATGGAACTCTCCTGAAAGGGTCCATACAGAGAGGGTTAAAGCGGAGTAATCAAGGATCTTTGGTCTATATATATCGTGTGTCTGTGTCCCTTTCTCATGCTCTTCCTTCTCCTTGGGAGTGAGTCCTGCGCTGGCTCCTGATTTGTGTCATCTTGGACCTATTTATATTTTATTGAGGAGCTGCACGAAATAGAGGCATGCCCAGAAAGATCCACAGCTGTGGCCCATTTTTTTTTTCTTTTCTTTTTTTTTTTTATCTCTTCTGCATGGCACAAGGAGTCTTGCTGCCATGCTAGTCCTGGGGGTCAGCTAAACTTCCCAGATTTGAGTGTATCAGTGATTTTGTTGAGTGTCTTAATTGGCGAGGTAGAAGTGACTGTTGTCATTTTAGAAGGTGTCGTTCATACATCCCTGTTACGTTAAATTTATTTGTAGTATATTGACTTCTTTGTATTGACCAGATATGTTGCGAAGTAAAAACATTATACATGTCAGTGTCACTTAGAATCAATATGTACAGTATATAATACATGTGTAGACTAGAGTTGTTGAGCAAGCTACCACTGTTTGGATTAGAATGGATGAGAATTAAAAGTTGGAGACTCAAGTGTTTGGCCCTGGATGAAACAGCGATTTGGCATTTGTAGTATTTGAATGTTGATGATGAACCAGTTTGAGCAGAATTAAAAAAAATAAATAAAAAGGTTGTTTTTTTCCTAGCCATTGAATCGCTTGTGAAATGTCAGACATAATGCCAGTCGTCCTTGAGCTGCTTTTAGTCAAGCTGACCGAGAATGACTCATCATCTTAACTTTATTTTTTACATGTCGTAAACGTTGTCACTGCTTACGGATTAATCAGCGTTAATCTAAAATAATGACAGGCTTGTTCGAAATCATCACAAAGGGATTTTCACGAGAACATAAGAGCGACCTTGTTTGACCTCGCCACTGCAGTCATGTGACTGGCTGCTGACTTCCTCGTTTGTAAAAGGCTTTTCTGGTGGGGATTTCGGTCGGTGTGTGTGTGTTTTGTTCCCCCTTGAAGGACAATAGAGTTTCTCAGAGATTCTTCGGGTTTTTTTTGTCATTTTTTGTCTCTTTCCTAAACAAAGCCGTCTCAGTTCGATGTAATTTACTTTACGTCCCCCTGTCATGTCAGTCAGCCACACCATCCCGAGTCGAACAGGAAGTGGAAGCTTTTTAGAGTCACTAAAGGAAGCCGTATAAGCCTAATAAAATGTATTGTCCGCCGGTCATTATCGGAAAATATCATCATGTCAACATCGGGCGAACAAAACACCGATGCGAAGCAGAGTTGATATGGCTGGCCGTAGCCTACAGTATTCTCGCAATTGATAAGCAGCCGCTTTTTACACACACACACACACACACACATTAAGGGGAGTGAAATGTCATTTTTGGTATGACCGTTGTGAACTGTGAAACAGTTGAAAACTGTGCATGGTGAATAGCTCTTTGTGTTTGAGTTTCAATATGACATTGTTTTAAATGGATTAAGGCAAATTTGGCTGATCGTTTTAGTGCCTTGAGAGGTCTGTGAGGTCTCCCCACCCAAACCGTTATCTCTGTAATAATAAAATCTTGGAATCCTGGACCTTGGAATCAATAGTGATCTATCATACCATTAATCATTGTCTGCCTAGCAGAATCACTGTGTCACGATGCTCATTTTTGAGGTGTTGCTCTGTGATTCTTACCCCTTGGTATAATCATGTAGCTCACAAACGACCTGTGTGTGTCTGCGCTTGTGTGTCTGTGTGCGTGTGTTGTAGGACGTGGAGGTGCCCCTGCACCTGCTGCGCTACGTGTGCCTGTTCTGTGGGAAGCACGGTCTGGCGCTGATGAAGGACTGCTTCGAGGCGGGCACGCCAGAGTCCCTCCCTTTCCCCCTCGCCCACGCCTTCATCACAATCGTCTCCAACGTAAGTCTCCCCCGCCACCCCCATCCCCCCCCCCCGCGCTCAACCAATCCCGCGCCACCTTCACCTCGTGTCGGGACACTTTCATTGGCTGCGATGACTCCCCTGCAGTCAGCAAAGAGGCTGACACAGGAATGAAAAAAAAAAAAAAGAAAGAAAAATACTTCATCAATGAGAGAGCGAGAGGGAGCGAGACTATCAGAGCGAGAGCTAGCATTTGCATATGTGCATAATAGGCCTGTGTTCACACACGGTCATTCAAGTAGGTCATTCACATATAACGCGTGACTGTCCATGAATGATCCCAGTCTTGTACATGCGTTCTTTTCAATTTAGAGGCTGATTGACTGACTGGGCTGTTTATGTTTGTGTGTTTGTGTGTTTGTTTGTTTGTCTTGCAGATCAGAATATGGTTGCACATTCCCGCTGTAATGCAGCACATCATCCCTTTCCGCACACATGTAATCAGGTAAGACTCGGCATCACTCGCTCTCACTCCCTCTCACTGGCATTTGCTTTTCCTCTTTCTCTCTCTACCTCTTCCCTGGCACTATTCCTCTCTTTTCCTCTTGTTTCTTTCTCTACCTCCCTCTCTTCTTGTCCTTTTCCTTCTCTCTCTGCCTCCTTTTTTTGACTTCATTCTTCTCTTTTGCCCTTAATCCTTTTTCACTCTCTCTGTCTCTTTCTCTCTGCCCTCATTCATCCTCTTTCCACTTTCATTTCTTTGTCTCCTCTCTCTTCCTCCCCTCCCTCATTCCCTCTCTCTTCCCTCCCTCTCTTCTCTACCCATCTTTTCTGCTCTCCTTTCCTCTCCTCTCTGCTTGAGTGATCCTCGCCATTCCCCCACACCAGAAGCCCGTCTCCATCTCCTGCCGTGATCATGTCTTCCCAAGTGATCTTGTTCAACACCTTTCGCTGTCCTGAAATGCTTCCATTTTAATCAGTCCTCCATGCCTCACCTCTGCGTAGACATAAGACATGCATCCTGAGTGCTGGGTCCTGAGGCTGGTTTGTGGGTCAGAGAGTTTATCGGCCGTTTTTTTTTTTTTTTTTGAAGTTGAGGATACGAGGCGCCGCTCAATTGAATTGCACCTTCCGGCGCTCGCGCTGCGTGAGTTTTTATTGGGGTTGCAGATGTCACGGAGTGCAGTTTTTGGGAAGAGTTTAGAGAGAGACTGGGCTCGCTTTAGCCTCAAAGCGGAGTAGCATATGAAAATGATTTGCCACTTCTTATGTAACCTTGTGCCTGAGCCAAGTTTTGGATTTCACACATTCTTTTTTTTCTTTTTTTTTCTGTCTAAATCAAAATGTGAAAGAAAGAGAGAGGAAGGGTGTGATATGTTTCTGCTAATGTTTTTTTGGATTTGTTCATCATTACACACACACACACACACACACACACACACACACACACACACACACACACAGAGAGAGAAGATACTATACTACTGCTGCTTGTGAGCCACCGCGCCCGCCCGACCAACCAGCCTCGCGCACAGACGTAAACACACATGCTCTCGAGTTGCTAGGAAGAGCATCCCTCACCATGGCAACAGTCGGCACCGCGGCCGCTCGCTCTCCTCACATGACCTCGTCGGAGCCAGACGGCTGGCGGGGCCACCGCTCCGATCCTGGTCATATGACCAGCGGAGACAGGATTAGAACAGCTCCGTGGGGAGGAGGTGGAGGAGGAGGAGGGGGGGGGGGGGGGTGGTCCTTAAAGAGACAGGACACGTATTCATCCCACTCTCTTATGCATGTCCTCATTACATTGTAGCAATAATAGAACTGGAATAGAATAGAATTATAGCAACAACATAAAGCACTTCTTGAGTAATGAATTATTGTAACAATATAATGTAAATTGTCTATTGTTGCACGCTACAAACCTCATATACGCCTACAATGTGCGTTTAATTAATTATGATTAAGTCCATATTTCCTGATGTGTTTGCAGCTAATTTGCTCCTTCTTGCTTTGGATGATTGAGAACATGTTTATGAAGGACTTGTAGGCTAAATTATCATTTAAATAATAGTATTTATATTATTTATAATTGATATATATGATTTAGATTCATCCTTGGTGGTGTTAATAATAATAATAATAATAATAATAATAATATGATTTGATTATGATGAAAGGACCAAATAATGTTACAGTATATATTGATTTGGGCTTGGGTCCTCTACATCTGCAAACCAACAATTATATGCACACACACACCATAATTTCCCGACTATTAACTGAGGTTTATACATTGATTTAGCTAAATTTCTTCAGCTATGAGGTTAATACATGGGGACGGGCTATACATGTGAATTCTTTTTCTTTATCGTTGAAGCACAATACTGATTCTGATTCATTGTGCTATTGGGCACTGTGGTTAATACACAGGTGCAGTTAATACATTCAATACATACATACATACATACATTTACATTACTTTCATTTTTATTTTAATTAGCATAAAACACTGTCCTGCCGTTTTCTACACAATGTGGCTAATACACAGGAAATTACTGTACACACAAAGGAAATGACTACACACACACACACACACAGCACTGAATGCCAGTTGAGTGATTGACGGCTCACTCTCTCTCCTCGCCCTTGTCAGGTATCTGTGCAAGCTGTCGGACCAGGAGCTGCGGCAGAGCGCGGCGCGCAACATGGCCGACCTGATGTGGAGCACGGTGAAGGAGCCGCTGGACAGCGCGCTGTGCTTCGACAAGGAGAGCCTGGACCTGGCCTTCAAGTACTTCATGTCGCCCACGCTCACCATGCGGCTCGCCGGCCTCAGCCAGATCACGGTGAGGGCAGAGAAGGGGGCACACACACGCGCACACATACACACACATACACATACGCACACACATGCGCACAGACTGTTTTTTTAATAAATGAGTTAGTTAGTAGGTACATTTTATTAGATATATTATTTAACTCCTAATATCTCATAACTCTGACCATCGTCCTAAGTTTTAGGAGGATGGTCAGCCCTTTACTCAATGGACTAGTCTCCACTGACGTGTGCACACACGGACACACACCTACCCACCCACACAGACTCGGTCAAATGTACACTTCATCATGCTTGCACACACGTACTATAAACCCACGCACATATGTTCTCTCTCTCTCTCTCTCTCATGCTCACACACACACACTCTCTCTCATACTCATGCGTACAAACCCACACACATATGCCCACTCGTAGCTCTCCCACACACTGACGCAAGTACACTCTCTCTCTCTCTTTCTCTCATGCACGCACACACACACACACACACACACACACACAGACACACACACAGACAGTCTAATACAAACTGTCTCTCTGTTCCTCTCTAGAATCAGCTTCACGCCTTCAACGACGTCTGCAACAACGAGTCGCTGGTGTCGGACACAGAGACGTGAGTCACAGCCGTGCGCGCCGCCCCCACAGCCGCACTTTTAAACACGCACCTCTTCTCTGAGGGTCACTGAACAGACAGAAAGAGTCAGCCGCCCCCACTGAAGCCCTTTCACTGCTAAATCGCAGTCATGCGTTTCCGTTTGAGCCCACACGGAGTCCCACTGGGTCATTCACACACAAAGGCATTCTGGGAAATGTAGTATGAGTATGGGGGGCACAGTGGGGGTTCTGTATGTGGTATCCATGAGCAGTTGTCTCTGTACTGCAATATCCAATGCATTGTGGATATTTTATGGTGAACTATATAGACCATTTCAGTCTGGTCCTAGAGAGTTTCCAGTTTCTGTATTGAAACCTTCAAAACCAACCCATATACTTTGAAATTAAAATGTATTGGACTTTAGCATAATGCTCTACAAAATGTTGATTTTAAAACTTTGTCCCCAAGTTACCTTTTGCTAAATGTTGTTTTATGTGCCATTACAAATTTTGTGCAGTTGTAATGGTCTATAGTTTACAATTTACAGCTAAAAACTGAGAATGCTTGGCTGATTCACTATTTATGAACATTATGCCTTCAATAAGGAGTGATTCAGAATGTAGCATCATGTACGAGCATTCTGGGAAATGTAGGCAGTGGAGGTACTGTACGTATTGTGTTACTGTATGTCTGAGTGTGTCTGACCCAGGCCTTCACTCTCTCTATTTGCATCCCAGGTCAATAGCCAAGGAGCTGGCCGACTGGCTTATAAATAACAATGTAGTGGAACACATATTTGGACCAAATTTGCACATTGAGGTGAGTCATCTCTCCGTGGGTGTGTTTGTGTGTGTTCCACTTGGTGTGTAGAGTTTGGAGTTTGGAATGAAAAAGCCTCTATCCACTTATGAACAAAAGTGATCATCAAGCAAAACAAAATGTCATCCCTGAGATGTACTATTTCTTTGTCCATCACCCTTACATGGCTAACTTGAGCTACACAACCAAGACAAATTCCTTGTATGCAAAAACCCTACTTGGCAAGAAACCTTTCTGATCTGTATCTTCCCTTCAATGCACCCCCACCCCCTCCCTCTGTTTTACTCTCTTATCTCTCTCGCTTGCTCTCTCTGTCTCTCTCTCTCTATCTCTCTTTCTTTCTTTCTTTCTTTCTTTCTCTCTCTCTCTCTCTCTCTCTCTCTCTCTCTCTCTCTCTCTCCCCCCTCTTCCTCATATTTTACTCCCTCATATCTCTCTCGCTCTCGCTCTCGCTCTCGCTCTCTCGTCACTCCCGCAGATCATCAAGCAGTGCCAAGTGATCCTGAACTTTCTGGCTGCGGAGGGTCGTCTCAGCACCCAGCACGTGGACTGCATCTGGGCCGGCGCTCAGGTGGGCCCCCCGACTCACACGCTGGACATTAATCAGAGTCCATGTGAAACGTCTAGTAGAAATTGGTCCTGTAACAGCACTTATGTGGAAGTATCTTCATGGTGCTCATCTTGGGTCATATGTATGCACAGAGGTGCACATACACCCTCTGAAATTTAAAAGGAATATTATGTCACTCTGACATAATATTCAACAAAAAAATAAAAAATAAATATTGTCTTTATTATTGATATGAAAATCTCAGTAAATATTTATTTATTTATGTATTTATTATTATTATTTTTTCCCCAGCTGAAACACTGCAGCCGGTATGTCCACGACCTGTTCCCCTCCCTCATTAAGAACCTGGACC
This sequence comes from Alosa sapidissima, assembly GCF_018492685.1. Taxonomy (NCBI): domain Eukaryota; kingdom Metazoa; phylum Chordata; class Actinopteri; order Clupeiformes; family Clupeidae; genus Alosa; species Alosa sapidissima. The sequence goes on along the minus strand of NC_055965.1, from coordinate 16,615,211 downwards.
CAGTGCCTCTCAGGCATGTGCTCAACCTGGTGTCTGGACTGCACCCCAGCGCACACACAGAACAGGTACACACACACACACACACACACACACACACACACACACACACCAGACACGTCAGACACCACACAATCAATTAAACATTTACAAGATCACACAGATACTTACTTACATACATACTTACACACCACATCATGTATGTGCATCAGATACTTACTCGCACACACACTCTTTCTTTCTCTCTTTAGTTTCTTAGACACACATTCACAGACATTTTTGTAGTTTTGCTATTTCTTAAAGTTCTGTGCATAGTCATTTTTCCCCCAAATATTTTCAGAACACAGTGTGAACTCCACCCTTACCCCCGTGTGTGTGTGTGTGTGTGTGTGTGTCTCCTGCAGACTCTATACTTGGCCTCCATGCTGATCAAGGCCCTGTGGAACAACGCCCTGGCAGCCAAGGCCCAGCTCTCTAAGCAGAGCTCCTTCGCATCGCTGCTTAACACCAACCTCCCCATGGGCAACAAGAAGGGTGAGTGGGACACGCAGGAGAACACACTGCCCTGTGTGTGTGTCTGTGTGTGTGACTGTTAGAGTGAGTGAGGAAGTTGGTGTGTGTGTCCTTAATGTATACATGTTTGTAAAGGTGAGTGAATATGGAGTGTCTGTTTGTTATTCAGTGTGTGTCTGTTTGTTGAGTGTGTGTGTGTGTGTATGATGGTGGCTGTCTAAGATCTGTATACAAAACTCGTGAGTTGTGATGTGTAGGTCTTTTTAAAGGGAAACTGTTGTGACTTTAAATAATCTTATAGCTGTTGAACACTGACAGTGAAGTGAAGAGGTGACTTCTGTTTTTTTTTTACCCAGGATCCCCTGCTGCAAGCCCTGAGAGCAGCGACAACAGCGACACGCACCACAGCGGCGGCAGCGACCTGGAGATGGACGAGCAGATCATGAGCGGCAGCAAGAGAGGCCAGCAGAGGCTGTCTGACACAGAGGTATGGGTGGACAACTCGCACTACACACACACACGACACACGACACACGCACACTACACACACACACTACATACACACTACACACTCAGGTATGGGTGTACAACACACACACTACACACAGAGGTATGGGTGTAAAACACCCATAAAACACTACACACACACTACATAGACACTACATACATACTACACACATACACACAGATGATTTTGACACGGAGATATGTTTAACAGACATTCAGGGGCACACACAGATGCAAACACAAACACAGACAAACAGACACACATATACACACAAACACCAACACCCCTCTCCCTCCCCCACACACCATGACAAGGTCATTCACCACAGAAGCCAGGGAATTGTGTTTATATAAACATTGTAGTGTTCTAGCAGGGTTCAGCCAGTTACATTTTGGTCAATCTCCTTTTTTCCCCCCCTCCTTCTCACTCTAAACTGTCCTTGAAACCAACATTGATCTATGAAATGTTTTTGATGTCTCCTTCCATAACTCTTGTAACTCTTTCTCTCTGTTTCTCTTTTTTTCTCACCCTTTCTTTACCTCCCTCTTTTTCTGTCTTTTGTACTCCCCCACTCATTATCTCTCTCTCTCTCTCTCTCTCTCCTCCCTCCCTTTCCCCCCCTCTCTCTTGCTCTCTTTCTTTCTTTCTCTCTCTCTATTTCTCTCTATTTCTCTCTTTCTCTCTCTCTATTTCTCTCTTTCTCTATTTTTCTTTCTTTCTCTCTTTCTTTCTCTCCCTCTCCCCTCTCCCTCCCTCCAGGAGTCTCTGCAGGGCAGTTCAGACGAGACGGCCAACAGTGGTGAGGAGGGCAGCAGCGGGCCGGACAGCAGCAGCGGCCGCTCGGAGGCCTCCAGCAACGAGGAGGCGGGCTCCAGCCACGCCAGCCAATCGGCCGGCAGCCCGGGCTCCGAGCTGCACTCGGACGACATGGCCGACAGCGAGGCGCTCAAGGAGGAGGAAGAGGAGGAGGAGGAAGAGGAGGAGGAAGACGACGACGAAGAAGATGACGACGACGACGAAGAGGACGAGGAGGAGGAGACAACGACGACTGTGGCAACAGCGGCGAGGCCCAGCGGTTTGGCGTCCGTGTCGTCGGTGGTCTCCGCGACGACGGACGGAGTGCCACAGAAGGAGACGCGAGAGGCCCCAGCCGCGGCGGTCGCGTCAACCTCGGCGGCGTCTTCGTCGGAACTGAGAAAGAGGAAGGCGGGCGAGCCGCTGGACGAGATCCAGCCCCCGCCCGAGCGCCCTGGCATGGGAGTGGGCATCGGCGCGGCAACCACAAGCAGCAGTGGCCTGGCGTCCATCTCGTCCTCCTCCGCTGCCACCACCGCTCTGCCCGGCCCTGCGCCACCCAAAACCAAACCCCTCCCCTTCACCTCTGACCCCTCCTCCTCCTCCTCCGCTGCTGCGTCCGTTTCCGTCATGGCCGCCGCCGTGGCGTCCACTTCCTCCTCTTCCTCCTCTGCTGCTGCTGCGGTGGCCTCGTCCTCCATGAGGATGCTGGACCCCTGCACCTCCTCCTCTTCATCCTCCTCCACGTGCTTGGATCCCATGGCTGATCATCATCATCAGCAGCAGCAACAACAACAACAACAGCAACAGCAACAACAACAACAACAGCAGCATCAGGCTCAGCAGCTGGCTCCCCAGTCCCAGCCACAGCCCCAGACCTCGCAGCAGCAGCAGCAGCAGCAGGGGCCGCTGGGTCCAGAGATGGGTCCCCTGCACGGGCCCCCGGCTCCCGGTCCCGGTCCGCAAGGTCCAGGCCACCAGGACGGTCCGGGCTGCCTGCCGCACCCGCGCGCCGGGGACTTCCTGGGCGAGGCCATGGGGAACGAGCTGTTCAACTGCCGCCGCTTCATCAACCCCCAGCACCACCATCACCACCACCACCACCATCACCACCACCACCATCACGAGGGGTGAGACCGCTCTGCCATCTTGGATCTTATTCACCTCTCCGAATTTTTATTTTTTTTATTTACCTTTTTATTTCTTGAGTGATTGTGTTTCTTGAGTGATTACCTCAGGTTTGATTCCAGAATGTTGCCCCTGTCCCTGTGGATCCCTTTGGATAAGTGTCTGCTCAATACTGCCTACCTTTATCTTTAAACTACACTAGATCACTCTAGCTTTTAGGCATTTTTTTTTGTTTTTTTTTTGTATGTTTCATTTTCATCTCTTCTCAAGAAAGTGGCCTTAAAGCCCTTTAGGCTTGCCGCTGCTGCACAGCCTGTTTCTGCTCTCCATTGTGGAGTATTATTTATTTATTTATTTATTTATTTATTTATTTATTATTTAGATTAATTAGTTGGTATATACAGTTTTTTTTTTTTGTTTGCTTTTTTATCATACCCATAAAGTTAAAACGACATTTGATTAGAATAATAAATAGAGGAAAAATAATGTCGTTTTTCTAGGTCAGATGAGACAAAGGAGTTCAAACTGAATTTAATTGATTTCTGATTCGATCGAAGTCTGAAGGACTTCTGTGCAGTCACATAATTGAGGAGCGGTTTGTGTCTGTGTGTGTGTAGTCAATGTTTAGTAAGTCGTAAGCTTAAAGCTGGCTTCCCATGGGTCATGGCATTTTTGGAATATCATGGAAATTTGATAGTCTATTCCAGACATGGACAGTCATGGAATTGTATCATTTGTGGGGCTAAGTCATGGAATATCAAGGAATTTTGTAGTAGCAGTTTAAAATATACTTGCCAAAATACATTAATGTGAATATATGTCCACGCAGAATTGATGTATATCTGGTAATTAGCTTTAATGCTTGCTTGAGTGGTTGTGGTTAGCCTAACTTTTCTTATTCAATGCCCATTTATTCATCTCCCACTCTAAAAAAAAAAAAACAAAAAACATCAAAGATTCTTGAATGCTATGCGGCTACTCTGAAATCTTTGGTCGGTGTATTGTACAGTTCATTCTAAGTAGGTCAGGGAATTTTTTTTTGTCATTTTACATCTGACCTAGAGTGGGAACCCTGTTAAAGTGTCATTATTTATTTTTCATAGAATCCTTTGGCTGAAGTATAACTTTCAAAATAAGACTCTTAACTCTTAACCTTTGACCTCTATGTGCAGTCACGTGATGGAGGACATGCTGAGCGCGGACGACGTGAGCTGCAGCAGCTCGCAGGTGAGCGCCAAGTCGGAGAAGAACATGGCGGACTTTGACGGCGAGGAGTCGGGCTGCGAGGAGGAGCTGGTGCAGATCAACTCGCACGCCGAGCTCAGCTCACACCTGCAGCAGCACCTGCCCAACCTGGCCTCCATCTACCACGAGCACCTGGTGCAAGGTAAACACACACACACGCCATCACACGCGCACACACACGCCATCACACGCGCACACACGCGCCATCACACGCGCCATCACACGCGCACACACGCGCCATCACACGCGCACACACACATAAGCAATTTACACTCACAAGCAATTACTCTTACACACCACACACACCCCAAAACACACACGTACAAGCAATTACAGTAAAACGTACTCACAAGCAATTATACATGAGTGGAACTGCACCTGCAGACATGTTCGCTTTTGGACAGACACACACGAAAACGGTTACCCGTGCGTATGTGCACGCAGGCATTGTAAACCCAGTGGGTGAAAGTTGTCATTGCATAGGAGTTAAATCTTAGCAGAGCTTTCGCTTGCGTCTGAATCTGTAATTTTCCACTCCAGGCCTGCTGCAGTGCCGAACGGCATAAATCTGATTTAGTCTGTTCTGCTCTGACTCCTTCGGCTCTGTTTGTCCCTCAGGCCCTTCCGTTCACAAGCACCAGTATTCCAGCCATGCTGTCACCGATATCAACCTGGACAACGTGTGCAAGAAAGGCAACACTCTGCTGTGGGACCTGGTGCAGGACGAAGATGCGGTAAACACAGACAAATACAGACACACAGACACACAGAGAATTAAACGATACACACACACAGAAGACAAATAAACACAGAGGTGTGCACACACAAGGTAGGTAAATTTTGTTGCAGAGTGTCTGGGATACCTGGGATATGTAAAATGACAAATACACACACACACACACACTTACATTCACATTCACACAGATAGTGTGAAGCTTTTGCAGCACGTTTTCACCCTCCAGGCAAGATGAAAACTTTCTCGTGCCTGCATTAGAGAAAAACAGATTTTTTTTTTTTTTTTTAAAAAGAAGGGAAAAGAGAGAGAACCAGACACAGCAACCCCTCTGACGCAGTGTTCTGTTGTTTCCATGGCGACTCAGATCCACCTATCAGAGGGCCTGATTGGCGAGGCGGAGAAGTTGCTGTGTTCGCTGGTGTGCTGGTTCACCGACCGTCAGATCCGCATGCGCTTCATCGAGGGCTGCCTGGAGAACCTCGCCAACCACCGGTGAGTCACCAAGGAGAAGTGCCGCGCGGCAAACGACATCCCATAATATCACGCCCCGCAGCCACATGGTTTTGAAACAAAAGTCCCAAACTTATCGCCGTGTGTGCGTGTAATTTTCGTTGACTCCTGGAGAGTTTGCATCATATTTACATCTGTTTATGTAGCAGACTCCTTTTCACCTGAAGCTATTTGTTTGCAGTAGAGCTCTGGTTTAATCTTTGGCATGATATGAGCTCCCCATGGCTGCAGTCCCCTTGGTATAGCTAGCCAATGCAAGTGCTATAAAAATGTGAAAAAAAAATCCATTGCATATCTTTAAACCATTTTGTTTAATTATGACGCCATTGTTTAGGCAGTATTGAATGTCACAAAATGAGTGATCTTTAATGATTATTTCATTACATAGCAAAGACTTTTCAATGATATTAATTTTGCTAATGCTACAAAACTCAGCGCTTATGAGGCATAGATGTTTTGGCATCCCATAATACACCAGCGTGCTATCCCTGGATCACTCTCCCTGGAGTAAGAGCCAGGCAGTATGAGTCATCTCACTTCTCATCTCTCCTGGCAACACGGCTTCCATCCCATAATACCGGCCTGAATTGTAATGTGTTTCTGTGTAATGTGAAGAGTTTGACTGCCATAACAACATCCTCCAAGGTTGTTGGGAGAGACTAAATTCACACTAATCTCGTACAGCTGTGACCTCCAGCACTGCTCTGTTATCAACACCCCATCCCTCTACACACACACACACACACACACACACACACCAGTCTGCAGTTGGTTTACTATGAACACCCACTAATTAGCACAACGATCTCATATCCCATAATATACTCCTCCCCTGTTTATACTCCAGTGAGGGTTCTGATAGAGGGTTTATTGCGTCTTCCCAATTAAAGTTCAGCACTTCAGTTGTTTCGCTGGTTTTAACAATGACCTTCAAACTCGCCTGTGCATCCCATAGTAGTTTTACCCCTATTTATATTCCAGCAAGGGTCATGAGTTTTTATTAGAGCCTACATCTTTCCACTGGAAGTTCCTGAAAAAAAAAAAAATGTTGTCTTGCGGGTCCCACCATGACCTTCATACTTAGTCTCCATTTATCCATGGCATGCAATAAAAATAATAATAATAAAAAAAAAATATATATAAAAGTTGGCAATTAGTGTACATTAATTGCTGGCACATAATAAAATAAATAAGTAAATAAATAAAGAGTTCTGGTATTTTAATGTGCCAGTCGGCGATGAGTCATAGCCAGATGGTTCCTCCTGGATGCCCCCCAGCCTTTTGGCTCCCCTTTAATGTTCCGCCACCTCGGTGATTATTATAGGATGTAAAAGAGGGCAGAATTCTAGATGCTGTAAAAGGGGCAGAGTTCTAGAGAGAGTTCTAGGTCTGTCTTGTTTCCCTTTCCCAGAGTCATTGTGTCCTTGTGAGAATATCTTACAAAAAAGGGCACGGTGGCAGGTCTTTTAATGCGTCATTTTAATGCAGAGTCATTATTTAAACATGTGCAGCACACAAGTGTAGGGCTCGGTGTGTTTTATTGTCAATTTTTTGGGGATGGCACAAAAGTTCATAATCCATCACCACCATCATTCCCTTTCAGTTATTATTATAAACTTGTCCTTTCAAATGATTTATGGCTTGTTTTGGACAGAAGCATCACTTACTCTGGTTTCTGCTCTGTGCTGACTTTGTTGTGTGTGTGTGTGCGCGTGTGTGTGTGCTTCTCTCCTTGTCTGCTCTCTCAGGTCGGTGGTGGTCTCCTTGCGTCTGCTGCCCAAGCTGTTTGGGACCTTTCAACAGTTCGGCTCCAGCTACGACACCCACTGGATCACCATGTGAGTTCAGATAACCACTTTGGGTTTCATGCCCATCCTCCAAAGAGACTTAGAGTATATGCGAGACATCATTCTTTTACAATATTCAAGGAACATGATTTAGTGGGTTTCATAATTTCTTGATTTACAATAAGTACCAATAACAGGTTTAATGTTGTAAGGCGAGGATCACAACAGCCAGCGGCAAGCGGCAGCGGCAAACATA